>NC_034183.2:54412862-54612862 GCF_002021735.2 Oncorhynchus kisutch
GCTAGTTGAGTCTCTGGAGCATCAGCATTTGTGGGTTCGATTATAGGCTCAAAATCGCTAGAAACAAATAACTTTCTTCTTGAACTCATCAGTCTATTCTTGTTTTGAGTAATGAAGGCTATTCCATGTGAGAAATTGCCACCAAATTGAAGATCACGTACAATACTGTGTACTACTCCCTTCACAGTACAACACAAATTGTCTCTAACCAGAACAGAAAGAGGAGTGGGAGGCCCTGGTGCACAACTGAGCAAGAGGACAAGTACGTTAGAGTGTCTAGTTTGAGAAACAGATGTCTCAACTGGCAGCTTCATTAAATAGTACCTGCAAAACACCAGTCTCAACGTCAACAGTGAAGAGGCGACTCCGGGATGCTGGCCACAAGCATTGCAACTGGGAAGTCAGACTGGGAAAATACGTTTTCATCTTGGAATTGTAAAACTATTTCTTTGATGACAAAATTTGCCAACCAAGGACCTCCGCACACAACAAGGTGAGTCTTATATTCTACTGCATAAATTAAGTAATAAGCTAGGGAGATATGGTCAGCCTTATCAGCTGTGTTTTTTAAAAAGGCAGTAAACGAGGCTGAATTAATTGTTTCGCTGCCAGACAAGGCTCCGCTGATAGCCAGGTGTAGCGGTGATAAGGAATCACTCCAATTTGCTGGAAAGAAAGCTCTGCTGTTGGGACAGCTTCGTGTAGGCCAGCTTCGTGTAGGCCCTAACAGTTTGTGAGCACCACTTGTCGCCATTATAGTGCAATAAATTATTGTATTGTTTAGTCCTGTGTTGTGTATGGGCTTTCCTGGCATGCATCTAAAACAAAATTGGGGGGGAGTTTGCTCTACCAAGATTTACATGCTAAAATCGCCACTGATGTTTTGGAATATTTGTAATCTCTAAAGGCTTCCTTCTTTTCACTCTGTCGATTAGGTTAGGATTGTAGATTAACTACAATTTTATTTTATTTTACCTTTATTTAACTAGGCAATTCAGTTATGAACAAATGCTTATTTTCAATGACGACCTAGAAAACAGTGGGTTAACTGCCTTGTTCAGGGGCAGAATTACATATTTTTTTACCTGGTCAGCTCAGCTCAATGTTGCTGATCCATCCTCCATTTTCTCCTATCACAGGCATTAAACCTCTGTAACTGTTTTAGTCACCTTTGACCTCATTGTGAAATCCCTGAGTGGTTTCCTTCTTCTCCTGCAACTGAGTTAGGAAGGACTCCTGTATTTTACTAGTGACTGGGTGTATTGATACACAATCCAAAGTGTAATTAACAACTTCACCATGCTCAAAGGGATAATCAATGTCAGCTTTTTAGAAATTTTACCCATCTACTAATAGGTGCCCTTTTTTGCGAGGCATTGGAAAACCTCTCTGGTCTTTGTGGTTCAGTCTGTGTGTTTGAATATCAGTGCTCGACTAAAGGGACCTTACAGATGTGTGGGGTACAGGGATGAGGTAGTATTTCAAAAAAATCATGTTAACTATTATTGTACACAGTCCATCCAACTTATTATATGAATTGTTCATTTTACTCCTGAACTTATTTCATGTTGCCATGACAAAAGGGTTGAATACTTATTGACTCAAGACATTTCAGCTTTTCTTTTTTTAAATTAATTTGTAAAAGTTTCGAAAAACATTATAGGGTAATGTGTGTAGGCCAGTGACAAAACAAATCTAAATTGAATACATTTTTAATTCTGTATGTAACACAACAAAATGTTTTTTAAAAAGGTGTGAATACTTTCTGTAGCCACTGTACCAAAGTCTATTCTATTATTTTCATCTTCAAAGATAAACAGATCTGAGAGAATGCTCTGTGTGTGTTGACATGTCTACCCAAACATTAGTGTGATCACAATATTAGGACAGATAGCTTGATCTCTGTTTAAAGTGTGTCCTTGTTTTTCGGATGGGCTTGTGCATAACACCAGGGGGAACTAAGCTTTGAAAGGTCACAGACACAATCCGCTTGCTGAAAGGGGAAAAAAAGGCATCCCGGATGTTTGCTTGTGTCTTTTCATGTCGATGCTCAGTAAGTTCTCTGGAGACATGGTGGTAGCTACATCATGTGAGAATACTGTCGTTTGTTCAGTCGGAAGGAGAAAAAAACTCTGCGATGCTGTACACCATGACCTTCTCTGATCTGCACTGTGTATCTCAGGCTGCAGCCATGAAGGAGCATTATGAAATGTGACGATGCATTTACCAAGAGGAAGGTGTCTGTAGGAAAAAAAAGGGATAGTTCGTGAAGAATAGGTCTGCAATATGAAGGTTAGAGTGGTATGGAGATGGTTCAAGTAAAGTTGTGAAGTGATCGTGAACAAGTAAAGTTGTGAAGTGATCGTGAACGCAGAGACAGAGAAATGGAACAACAAGTCAGGGTAGAAACTTTGACCCTGGAGTCCGCAACCTTCTAGCGCTCCGTTCTCTCTCTCTCTCTCTCTCTCTCTCTCTCTCTCTCTCTCTCTCTCTCTCTCTCTCACACACTCTCATGTATTCTCTCTTTCTTTCTCTCTCCTACTCTTTCTCTCTCTCTTTCTCACCCTCGCGCATTCTCTCTCTCTTCCTTTCTTTCTCCCTCCTACTCTCTCTCTCTCTCTCGCTTGCTCTCTCGCTTGTAAAGGGGACTGACTGGATAGTACACCTGTGTTGGCGGCCTCAGCCCATCCAAGGAAAACTGGAAAAGGCTTCTTCCTCGGCTGTGCCAAAGGGAATCATGTACGGAGGCAGGAGCAGACAGAGTCGGGGTGACTAGGCGGCTGGGGACGGGGGGAGACTGTGGAGGACAGAGCCGTGCTGACTGGGCTGTGCTGGGTGGCTGTGGGTTGGGGGACTTTGGGAGTCTGGAGGGTGGGTTGGGGGACTTTGGGAGTCTGGGGGGTGGGTTGGGGGACTTTGGGAGTCTGGAGGGTGGGTTGGGGGACTTTGGGAGTCTGGAGAGTGGGTTGGGGGACTTTGGGAGTCTGGAGAGTGGGTTGGGGGCTTGTGGATGCTTCCATAACAGCTGGGTGTTTCTCTGACCCTTGTGTTTGTCAGAACAAATGAAAGACTGGTACAGCTGAGAAAAAGGGAGAGAAGAGAAAAGAAAGACCCATAGAGGGTGAGTGTACTGTAAGCAGGTTATATACAGAGAGGGAGGGAGCTGCAGATTAGAATAGGATTTTGATAGGAATGTTCATTTCTCCCATAGCTGTGGTTATGTTTTAGCACCACTGTTATTCTTAATTAGAAGCATGTATTTGTAGAGGCGGCGATGGCCTTCCCAAGAACCAGAGCAGACCAACATTTCTGCCTGCCAGTGTCATATCCCATTCCTTCCTGGTCTAAGGATGGTCCACCCCTCCCACTCTACTCCTAAAAGCAATCCACTTCCCTCTCTCTGTTCACCCAATCTATATTAGTCCCGCCATCCCTATCCTTCTGTCTAGTCCTTTCTTTATCTCTCTCCCTCCCATCCTCTCTGCCCTTTTCATGTCTTCCTCATCCCCCTCTGCCTTTTCTCTCTCTCTCCATCATTCATTCTTCCTCTCTCCTCTACATTTGTCTCTGTCACAGCACCTTCTGCTCCTATTCTATCTCCTTATCAGTCAATTCAATTCAAGGGGCTTTATTGGCATGGGAAACATATGTTAACATTGCCAAAGCAGGTGAGGTAGATAATACACAAAAGTGAAATAAACAATCAAAATCAACAGTAAGCATTTAACATACAGACGTTTCAAAAGAATAAAGACATTACAAATGTCATATTATGTATATATACAGTGTTGTAACGATGTACAAATGGTTCATGTACAAAGGGGAAAATAAATAAGCATAAATATGGGTTGTATTTACAATGGTGTTTGTTCTTCACTGGTTGACCTTTTCTTGTGGCAACAGGTCACACATCTTGCTGCCGTGATGGCACACTGTGGTATTTCACCCAGTAGATAAGGGAGTTTATCAACTTTGGGTTTGTTTTACAATTCTTTGTGGATCTGTGTAATTTGAGGGAAATATGTGTCTCTAATATGGTTACATATTGGGCAGGAGGTCAGGAAGTGCAGCTCAGTTTCCACCTCATTTTGTGGGCAATGAGCACATAGCCTGTCTTCTCTTTTGAGCCATGTCTGCCTACGGCGGCCTTGCTCAATAGCAGGGCTATGCTCACTGAGTCTGTACATAGTCAAAGCTTTCCTTAAGTTTAGGTCAGTCACAGTGGTCAGGTATTCTGTCACTGTGTACTCTCTGTTTAGGGCCAAATAGCATTCTAGTTTGCTCTGTTTTTTTGTTAATTCTTTCCAATGTGTCAAGTAATTATCTTTTTGTTTTCTCATGATTTGGTTGGGTCTAATTGTGTTGCTGTCCTGGGGCTCTGTGGGGTGTGTTTGTGTTTGTAAACAGAGCCCCAGGACCAGCTTGAAGAGGGCACGACAAAGCCGATTCCCCCTCAGGAAACTAAAAAGATTTGACATGGGTCCTGAGAACCTCAAAAGGTTCTACAGCTGCAACATCGAGAGCATCCTGACTGGTTGCATCATTGCCTGGTACGGCAATTGCTCGGCTTCCGACCGTAAGGCACTTCAGAGGGTAGTGCGTACGGCCCAGTACATCACTGGTGCTAAGCTGCCAGCCAACCAGGACCTCTACACCAGGCGGTGTCAGAGGAAGGCCCTGAAAATTGTCAAAGACCCCAGTCACCCCAGTCATAGACTGTTCTCTCTACTACCGCGTGGCAAGAGGTAACAGAGTGCCAAGTCTAGGACAAAACGGCTTCTCAACAGTTTTTACCCCCAAGCCATAAGACTCCTGAACAGGTAACCAAATGGTTACCCGGACTATTTGTATTGTGTAACCCCCCCTCCCAACCCCTCTTTTACACTGATGCTACTCTCTGTTTATCTTATGTGCATAGTCACTTTAACTATACATTCATGTACATACTACCTCAATTGGCCTGACCAACCTGTGCTCCCGCACATTGGCTAACCGGGCTATCTGCATTGTGTCACGGTGTCTGTATATAGCCGGTGTCTGTATATAGCCGGTGTCTGTATATAGCCTTTCTACTCTTATTTTCAAATGTCTTTTTACTGTTGTTTTATTTCTTTACTTACCTACACACACACACACACACACACATACTTTTTTTTCTCCTCACTGTTGATTAGAGCCTTAAAGTAAGCATTTCACTGTATGGTCTACATCTGTTGTATTCGGCGCACGTGACAAATAATCTTTGATTTGATTTGCTTAGGGGACTCTTCTCTAGGTTCATCTCTCTGTAGGTGACGGCTTTGTCATGGAAGGTTTGGGAATCGCTTCCTTTTAGGTGGTTGTAGAATTTAACGGCTCTTTTCTGGATTTTGATCATTAGCGGGTATCAGCCTAATTCTGCTCTGCATGCAGCATTATTTGTTGTTCTACATTGTACACGGGGGATATTTTTGCAGAATTCTGCACGCAGAGCCTCAATTTGGTGTTTGTCCCATTTTGTGAATTCTTGGTTGGTGAGCGGACCCCAGACCTCACAACCATAAAGGGCAATGGGTTCTATAACTGAATCAAGTATTTTTCGCCAGATCCTGATTGGTATGTTGAATTTGAAGTTCCTTTTTGATGGCGTAGAATGCCCTTCTTGCCTTGTCTCTCAGATCATTTACAGCCTCTCTCCATCCTCTTCTCTCTCTCTCTCTCTCTCTCTCTCTCTCTCTCTCTCTCTCTCTCTCTCTCTCTCTCTCTCTCTCTCTCTCTCTCTCTCTCTCTCTCTCTCTCTCTCTCTCTCTCTCTCTCTCTCTCTCTCTCTCTCTCTCTCTGTCTCCCCCTCTAGCCTTCTTCGGTGGGTAAATGGTTCTGCTGTTGATGAGTATCTGTGAGTATAGGCTGAGATCTCAGACTGTTTTTATTTTCTTACCTTTACTGTGGTGTTCCTTCAGGAGTCATTCGCTTTTTAAATGAGCATCATATTTAGCAGATTTATTCCACTGCTGCGCTGGCAGACTTTACTAGAGTCAGATGGACTTTATCTTGCAGCCCACCTTTTCAGATCCATAGCTTCTCCACAGGAGAGGAGTGGAGTGGAGGATATTGGGAGGGGTGCACCCTTCCTACCCTCCTTCTTGCCTCCCTGACCTATCATCCCAAATCATCTCTGGTTAGACTGATATGAAGGAGAGAGAGAGGAGAAGGCATTTATAACAGGATCTGTTTTATGTTTGCTTAAACAGAAAATTGGTTATCTGGTGCTCGGTTGGAAGAGCATGGCGCTTGCAATGCCAAGATTGTGGGTTCGATTCCCAGGTGGTCACCTATATGTTAAATGTATGCATGGATTATTATATACATTTTTGTAAAAGTTTAAACGATACTGAACAAAAATATGAACGCAACATGTAAAGTGTTGGTCCCATGATTCATGAGCTGAAATAAAAGATCCCAGAAATGTTCCATTCACACAAAAAGCTTATTTCTCTCAAATGTTGTGCACACATTTGTTTACATCCCTGTTAGTGAGCATTTCTCCTTTGCCAAGATAATCCATCCATCTGACAGGTGTGGCATATCAAGAAGCTAATTAAACAGCATGATCATTACACAGGTGCACCTTGTGCAGGAGACAATACAACTCTACAATGTGCAGTTTTGTCACAGAACACAATGCTACAGATGTCTCAAGTTTTGAGGGAGTGTGCAATTGACTGCAGTAATGTCCACCAGAGCTGTTGCCAGATAATTTAATGTTAATTTCTCTACCATAAGCCGCCTCCATTGTTGTTTTAGAGAATTTGGCAGTACATCCAACCGGCCTCACAACCATGCTGTCTGCACTCTAAATAGTTCAACACAATACGAGTATTTGGGGTAAAATAATTATCTTGAGACGAGTGACTCCAAAAATCCCATTTATTATTTAAATGTATTCAACAATTCAAAAAGATAAAATTAGATAGACAAACATAGCATAGATTTCATTTACAAGCTGTTTGTTCTTCTCATCATCTCTACAGAGGCTCCCCTCCCTACATAATGCAATCTCATTGTCTGCTGAGTAAAATATCTGTCATTGGCTGTAGCACAGAATAACAGAAAAACAACAATGTAGCAATGGCACGGCGCATGCTCTGATACAAACACTCAAATACACCAACACACACAGTCACACACACACACACACACACACACACAAACACACACAGTCACGCACACACACACATGCACGCATGCACGCACTCCCACACACACTCCCACACACACACAAACACTCCCACACACACACAAACACACAATGTTAAGAAGCCAAGTCACTCACTCACCCAATCAATTTCATTCTAAAGCAAGCTGTCAGTCCGCCATGTTGAGTAAATATTACCATAATGCTTGTATGTATCAGTGAATATGCAGCTAATGACATCCAGTGAAGCCTCAGACACTGAAACCGAAAATCTGCCTCGCCATTAAAACTTCCCATCTCTCCCTCTCCCTCTCCCTCTCTCTCCCTCTCCCTCTCCCTCTCCCTCTCTCTCTCTCTCTCTCTCTCCCTCTCCCTCCTTGCTCTGCTTGATATTGTTTACTTCACCACCGCAGAGTGCTCGAGGACGAAGCTGAAGTAATGGACACTGTTGTTTTATAAAATAGGTTACCTCCGAATCAGAATATGTGGCTTCATTGAATGATTCTGGTGGTGAAGGATATCTACATAACTAGAACATCTAATATTCATTTGAGTCTATACTCAACCCACTTTGGCCCTGTATAGACAAATTGGATAAGGGTATAGAGACGGGACAAGGGGCAAGGATAGAGACTCTAGATATGTTGGATGGGACGATGGAAAATGTCATGTTGTATCTGTATAACATACCTTGCATGAATAACATTCAGCCACAAACCAGGTCTGTGTTCCCACAGCTGACATCACACATAAACAAACACCATGTGATAGACAGGTGTCAAATGCACGAAATCATTATTAGAATCATCTTCAGAAACCATAATGGCACCTTTTCAATACCGTTTCTCAACTGAAGGCTTCGGAAATCACAATCAACATCTCACAAAACCGTTCTCTCAAAATCAAGTTGTTGTTTTTTGGGATAAACAAGGGATAAACATATTTTTAATATCCTCTTTTGTGTAAATATACGATGCAGTAGTATCTTTCACAAAAGTTAAATACTGATATTCTAAGGAAAAGCACACAACGACAAGATAGGACAATTTCAGTCAACAGAGTCCATATAGCCAACCGTTATGGAGAGAAGATGATGAGGCCGGATCCATTTGGCGTTAGTTGGTTTATTTTCCAGTTTGAGGAGGAGAAATATTCAGAAAGCGAGGAGCAACTGACAGGATAGAATTCTGATGAGGAGGGCACCTATCTCTACCAAGCTTCACCCCCCACTACTCCCTCCCCTATCATCGTGTTCTCCCTCCCTCCCTCACAGCACGGCAGACAGGCAGGAAGGCCGAGATGAGCTTGGAGAACCTTGATTTGGGGCTGATGTGTTTTATAAGCAGAGGTTGGTGTGACGATGGAGAGAACCAGGAAACTAGAAAGCATTCTGGCTTTTAACCCCCTCCTTCCCTCATTAGAACTCTTTCTCTCACTCTTACTTTCTTGTCTTCCTCTCTCTGGACGTGGCACCTGCGTGGGTTCAGTCGGCGTAGAGGATGAACCCAGAGAAGGTGCTGTATTTGTTGTTGTTGCCGCCGTGAGCCTTGCCCCCGTCCAGCTTGATGTAGACCTCGTCCCCTGCGTCTAGGTGGAGGATGACGCTATTGGAGGCGTAGTCATAGTTCTGGTCAGCGTCCTGGGCAATGGCGCTGGCTCGCACCTGGAACAGAGAGGAGAGGAAAGAGAGGATGTGCTGGTTAGAGAAACGTAGTGCACTCATTTGATCTGAAATGGAAGTCATTTCTGTTGCCATGCTTTGATTTTGCCTTGTTCACAAAAACAACAAGTGACGGGTCAGGAGCCTTCTGGCGCATCACACACCACAACATGATTTTAATTAGGCTGTCATTGGTTCGTCATTGAACGTTCCGCCATGAATTGAAGGCGGTGGGCTGGGGCGTTGGGTCAGATGGTTGTTGTCTCTGCTCAAAGCAGGTGCTCAGTGTTCTCCACCTGAGTAGACATTCTAAGAAACCCAACAGCGGGTCTCACTCTCCTGGTGACCTGGTTCTATTATACACTTAGAAATATAAAAGTACCAGCTAGAACCTGAAAAGCTTTTGCTGCAGTGGGCGAAATCAGGGTAGTCTTGGTAGTCTTGGTAGTCTTGGTAGTCTTACATTTAAAGTTTGCATCCCAATATTACACATGATAGACGTCACAGAAGACTGAAATACAACAAAACCTTTTGATGTAGAAATAACAGATTTTCTGCAGTTTGTTTTCTATGTAATGTTTCTCAATTATGAGAAATATGAATAACATTCCACCCATGAGGCCACTAGGTCATTTGACTGCAGGAAAGGGCTACAGGGTAATTTGGCTATCCCCATAGGAGAACCCTTTGTTGGTTCCAGGTAGAACCCATTTGGTTCCCCCTCTGTAGAAAGGGTTCTACATGGAACCCAACATGCTTCCACCTGGAACCCTTTTTTTCTGCGTGTAGAGGGAACTACTGAGGAGTTACAGCGAAATACATCAAGGACACCCACCTCACATCAACTTATAAGAAAGTGAAAAATAAATCCTTATTCTTTAGTGAATGAGAGAATACTGTGAAAGTAAGATATGGTGTACGTGTGATTTAATGAATACATTACTGTAACACTACCACAGCAATTGCATTTATGTTGGCCGTAGCCTATGTGGCGAGTATGGTATTGCCAGGCTGCTTGGCATTCTGAGCGTTTTGGAGCTGGATCTCTCTGACCTCTGGTCCTGGCTAATTAAGCTTCCATCTGAAATGTTAACCACTCTCCTGGGAGATCAGCGTGGGCTGTAGTGAGATACGGGTGCCCTGACAGTAATAACTGTGTGTGTGTGTGTGTGTGTGTGTGTGTGTGTGTGTGTGTGTGTGTGTGTGTGTGTGTGTGTGTGTGTGTGTGTGTGTGTGTGTGAGAGACATAAATAAATAGTTTTCAAAGCTAACCATTGACCATTCATGTAGAGTTTTACAAAAAAGAAACTGAAGTGCGGCAGTATTGCACTGCACTGAGACATCACCAGTACACAAGCACAGAAAGATAAGGGCCTAAATAAATAGCATCAGCACCATACATTTTGGAAGACCAAAGCATCTGAGATATACATTTAGTTGCCATAAACCCGGATATTGTCTGTAGCTAAGGATCTTTTATAATCTGCCCAATGAAGAACACAGCTGTCATAAACTCAATCAAACTACTCTTTTTCCCATGCATTTCTTCTCTAAAAAGCTTCTGGATCTGAACCTAAAGTATGGGCAGGGTCCCAGATCTGGTGTGCCGCCCGGCAGCCTGGCTGAGCAGGTGGCAGGGATAAGATGGGACAATTAATTGGCCCGTTTAACCAGTGGCCACACACAATGGATTTATTGACACATCTGAGGGCCAAGGGGCTGGCACAGACCTCCTGCAACAACACACTGATGGGGTTTAACCCTGTAGACCTGTCAGTGATTGTCTGTGTGCCAGGGTTAGGGGAGAGCGGGAGATCAGAGGGATGGGTGGAGGAGTAGAGAGAGACGGTGGGAGACTTGCTGTCTAATGAATCTATGTATTTCACTTCCCTCCCTCTACTACTGCTGTAATTATGAGGGTCCCGTGTGGCTCAGTTGGTAGAGCGTGGTGCTTGCAACGCCAGGGCTGTGGGTTTGATTCCCATGGGGACCAATACGGTATCTACTGAATGTTGTTCTGGATAAGAGTGTCAGATATAAAACAAAGACATTTTCTTTTCCAAGTCGTGAGAGCAGATCGTTAACTATATGCATTATGTCCTGTAATGTCAGTCTTTAAATGTTTTACTAGAAGCTAGCCTATATAAAGATAAATAATGAATTATTTGACATGACTGCCATTTTAATTGGAGAAACATAATATGCACGTTGTGAAAATGCAATGAAAGCTAATTCAATGGAAGCAAAGGGAACTCATGCCGAATACCTGTGATAGGTTGTGAGTCACTACAAGCAAGAGGCAGGGACATTGAAGCAGTCTATTCAAATTAAATCAAATAACAGCGTTTGAGTCAGTCCCTAGTCAGTGCGGAACAAAGTGTTTTGAGAGATACATGTATTGGTTTGACACACTGTGTTTAAAAACCTGTCTAAGCTACGCTATGGTGTGAGTGACAATGCATGATCAATAGATCACAAACTTGACTGAAAACGTCCCGTCATCGCGAGCATAACGACATCCGTCAGAGAAAGTATTAATGAGTCCTCTAAAGGCTTTAAGAAATCAACCAATATGAAAAAAACATGGTCATATTTTTGTCCCCATTAAAGCTGGGAAAACTTTTGTCCAGTATTCCAAAGGAGGTCTATGAAAGTCTTTAGAAGCTGTGAAAGACTAGTACTGAGTGAGAGAGAAATGGAAAGCTTCTCAAAGGGCATGCGAAGAAGAGTTGAGAATACCTCAACTACCTCAACTACCTCTGTAACGATTGTTGTCGGGAGAAGGAGAAGAGGACCAAAGTGCAGCGTGGTACGTATTCGTCATCTGTTTAATAAAGATGAATACTGGAACAAAAACACGAACGAACAGTTCTAATTTATTAACTGAACACACAAAACAAAATAACGAAGTGAATGGAAGAAACAAAAACAGTTCTGCAAGGTGACATACACTAAACAGAAAACAACCACCCACAAACAAGAGTGGGAAAACAGGCTACCTAAGTATGGTTCTCAATCAGAGAACAACGATCGACAGCTGCCTCTGATTGGGAACCATACCAGGCCAAACACAGAAACACCTAGAACAAAAACATAGAATGCCCACCCCCAACTCACGCCCTGACCATACTAAAACAGAGACATAAAAAAGGAACTAAGGTCAGGACGTGACAACCTCGTTACCCTGTCCATTGACTCGGTACTGGTACTCCTTGTATATAGCCTCGTTATTGTTATTTTATTGTGTTACTATTTCCTTTCTAACTCTACATAACTCTGAATGGGCTTGGAAGTAAGCATTTCACGGTAAAGTCTACACCTGTTATATTTGGCGCATGTGACCAATAAAATGTGATTGGATTTTTAGAAGAATGCCAACTGCAAGATCATTTTCAACATTGATAGGGCACACATCCACTGCTAACACCTCACGTGCCTGTCATCCCTTCTCTTTAGCAGGTCTTGTGACAGACGGAAAAGCTTAACTTCTTCACCGTGGAGACAATACGATAATACACTATTTCACATGTAGCAGCATTTTATCCACTGACATCAGTGCCTCATCGCTTTCATCACATTCAGGCATCTTGGAAGCCTTGCCAGTCCTTTGGAATCAGCCTACTTCTTTGACAGCTGGGTATGAAGCACCCTGCTGACCCTCAGACAGTCACGATAATGAGAATCTGAGAAATCTCAGTGATTTCATGAAGCCTTCTCCTTAGTGTATCTCCCTCTTGTCTGTTCCACTCTTTTCACAACAGAGGAAGAAAGTAATTGTGGCTGTTGAGACACATCATGCCAGACGCCTTAGATTATCCTCAGCCAGAATAAGAGGAATGTTCAGTAACAGTTGTCTGTAGCTAAGAAATTCCAGCTTGCATGGAGATCTTTGCCATATCTGAGAGTACTTTCAAGGTGAAGAACTCTGGGTAATGCTATGAAGGTCTATGCCAAACAGTTATGCTGAGGCCAGCCTTAAAGGTGCAGGTTTATTTATGGCACATTGTACTATACGCATCTTTGAGTCTTTTTTCTTCTTCATTGTTTACCTTCCTGATTAAATCTCACAAGGCTCATATCGATGTGCAAACAAAGCCTCTATCCTGATCTGTAGCAGCAGTCGTCCAGTTTATATTAATATGAGATGATTCGCCCTGAGCACACAAAGTCAACACGCTCTTATTAGAAGGTTGCTGCTTTGTGCCGGATGGGGGCGGCGGACAGGGGCTCGGCTGGATCTGTCTATGGGGATTTTGATGAAACTTCTTCAAATATTTCTCTTATTGCCTTCAGATTGAACTCTGGGACCTCTGATGTCAGAGGTGTGTGATATGACTCGCTTCAACTCCTTGCGTTAGAAAGTGAAGGAAGTCAACTTGCCAAGGACTATCCTGAAGCTATTAGAAATCCGATGCATTTGTTCTCAGCACAGGGATGATCACAAAGAATCTGACCACGCTGTAGTCGTATTACATTATTGAGATTGAAGCTGTCATTCATTGCTCAATTCATTGTTCATTCTCTATTTCTTTCACTCAGTTGCTGTTGTACACAATGACAGAGAAGCCACATAATTTACCCTCACACTATACTCGGAACAACTCACAAGCTGGAAGCGCAAGCCATAGGTTAGACTTTGGAATGCGAGAGAGAAAGAGAGGGAAAGAGGGAGTGAGCAAAAGAAGCAGCGAGATGGAAAGGGAGAACAAAACGGCAACTGGCAGAGCATGGCCTCAAAATAGAATACGACGTGGAACTTTTGACACAACAAATCAAAGCATAAGCGCCCAGGCCAGCCTAGCCTACCGCAGCGAATGCAAATGGCTCCAGAGTCGTCTGACGTTGTCTCGTCTCCCCCCAGCCGTAGCTGCTGAAGCATGTTAGCATCCGTCACATTGTCGCTGTGATGCCTCTGATTGAATAATGCTCTGCGTGGTACTGGAACACTAGAGAGAGATGGGAGCTGAGGGCTGAGGCTGGGCTGCTTCAGCCTAATAGATAATGCACCCCCCCCCCCACAGACTCCACAGTGAATACCACTCCACTTGGCTCCTCTCGCATTCTGAAAACATTTGAATATGAATGTGGAGTTTATCAATAATGACAGCACTCGTACCTATAATAGGCCTCTGAGATGAAGGGACGACAGCTTTTTGCATATTCACTGTCCTCTGCTAAAGCTGATTAGTCCTACAGAGTTGGGAATCATGTTGAGTTGCGATGGCATTTTGCATTGTCCTATAACTAACAGCTGAAATGTCTGGTGTTGTGTTGTTGTCTCTATTGCCAATACAAAAGATCCAAACAACCCATTGAAATATTGTACTGGAATAGGACCTTGTTGGCCGAGCTGTTTGCTGGTGTCAGTAACAGTCCCTTTCTTGGACACTCTTGGACAATGATCTGTTCTCTCCAGTTGGAGTGACAAGGACATGTCTGGATGGAGGACAGCTTCTGACGTTTCTCTGGCAGGGACTTGTTGACTCACCGTTAAGCTTCCATTCTTTAAACTTCGCTCGCCTCTTTCTAAATCCAAGTGTACTGCCACCTAATTGGGTTTGAACACCCAACCGTGAGCCACATGCCTGATGGCAGCTTAGCCACCTTGTCACAACCCTGTCACATCTCCTAACCCACACCACCAACACACACTCACGCGCACAAATCTCCCTAGTCAAAAGACCGTTGCCCAAAAGATTTTTGGTGTCAGATGTTGTTCTGAGCAAGGTTGTCATGGTGTCAAAAACTTCCATTCCTCTTTTGTGTTATTGGTGTATTTGTGGTAGGAACCTGATTAAATACATGATGAGTTGTTGAGAGAAGGAGATGGTACGGGAGAGCCACCATCTGTCAAGGAGAAGGAGAGTAAGGCTTTGTGCATTAATCACCGCATCTGTTCTGTTTGTACCTTCGGGGCCTTTTTTCCTGGTAACGTGAATTCCTTTCGTCGCATGCACCTCTCCACAGTTTATACAATTGTTTATATAATGCCAAGTGTCCCTCCCACTGGGTGTCAAGTCAAATCAAAGCCTGTCATCACGGAAATGCATTATGAATTACAGTTCTGTGTCCTATCGGTTAGTAAAAACGACCACTCGGGAGGATAATGACATGACAAAACACAGAGGCGATGGATGTGATAACGATGGGGCTGTAAAATCCTCTGGCTTGTTGTGATGCTGATGTATTGGCACAGACTTATCACTGGGAAAGGGGAGGAGGAGGAGAGGAGAAACAGAGAGAGGCAGAGGGGAAGCGTCAACTCTGACCTACGTGTGTCCTAGCCACCCTTGTCTGTTGGTGACTCACTCTTGTCAGTCAGATAATGTGAGAAATGCTCAACTTTCAGCACTGCTCAGTCTCAATCCCCACTCACTCCCTGCATCTTGGTACCACAGTGTTTTTAGGGTAGAATCTGGCGACACACGTTGAACCCTTGCACAACATAAGGCAAGTTTATTTTAGTCGCTATGATTTAAAAAAAAACATTTATTGTTTGAAATGCACCACAAAGTATTGTGGGATATTGAGAGGAGCGTTTTGCAGTGTGAGAAACCTCCCTAACGAGGCACAGCTTAGGCAGAAAGTGCTAATAGTCTTGAAGGAGAGGCAGGTTCAGACGTTTTGCTGCCACATGCATTTTTCATGAAGTGCCCTATTCATCATTTCTGGCTGGATGGATTGTTTATATCTCACTGTTGATATCTCCCATATTCATATTTAGAGGGGAGAGCCACCTTGTTAGGCACATGCAGTAACTTAGCCATCTGAGTGTGAGTCACTTTGGAGCCATTGACATGAGGGTTCCCTGTGCTGTGAGAGAGGGGGTTGGGGGTTATCAGAATGGATTGAATTGGGTGATGGCGAGATGTCAGGGCTTACAGAGAGATGTTTACATAAGGACAGGCCCATGGGTGCTTTCCCGTCCCCCGTATGTGCTCTCATTATAATGAAGGAGCCTTGTGAGTCAACACCAAATGTCATGCAGGAGTCAGTCATCTCCAGACGGAAACCCAGAGGCTATTTTAGACCATACGCTCCTGTGTTTCAATGTATGGGGATGTTACAGCACTTATCCATAAACTATTCAATCGGAGATGACAGTGGAGATGAAGTCCTAGCGAGGTCTGGCCGCTGCTCTGCTATTTAGAGGGACAAGACCGCAGAGAGGCTGAAGAAGAGATGGCGTTGGAGAGAAGTAGTAGTATGGCGATTGTGTTTGCTTTCCGGTGGGAAACTTTTACGATAAGTGATAGATTTTCTTCCGTTGGTTGGCGATGACAGCCGGGTGTCATCTTGACATTTCCAATGTGTGTGGTATTTCTTAACAACATGGGCAAATCTTCATTTAATAGTCCTACCGCACCTAATTAGACTGCTTCTAATGTTCCACTCGGCAGAATGTCAAATCCGATGTCCAATTACACAGCAAATCAAGGCCAGAGGGCCGCCTCTGCTACCCCTCCAGCTGATTATAGAGTGGGGGTCATAGACTACATGCCGGGTCTGTCAGAGTGGGAACGGGTTACACACACGCAGGCACATGCATGAATGCACGCACACAGACAGAAACACACGCACGCACATGGTGGGATCGATACCAAGGGCCTAGGGCAGCTCGCCTTTCCCTACCCCAGACACCTCCGTCTACTCTAGACAGAGGCTCTCTGTTCCTGAAGACATACAGAGATGAACAGCGCCCCCTCAGTCTCAGTGCTATAAAACCCAAACCTATCCCAAAGATACTAGCAACACATATTAGCAACTAATTTAGTTTATAAGTGTGTATATAAGTAGCTTATAAGGCCTTAATGAGGTCTTATTAGCCATATATTACGCCTTAATGAAGTATTTTCTAATTCAAACATTATAAGTCATGTATTACTGGACAATCCTTAATAACATCATTATTAGCAATAATAAAGGCATATTAACATTTAATAAAGAGCAAGTAACACAAGAAACAGACTCTTAATAAGCTGTCTTAATGTTGAACTGATAAGGGGATTGTACCTCAATCTGTGTCCCCTATTTTAACTATCCATAAATGACCTCATTGGACAGAAAGGGGCACAACTCCGTTCATATATGCCATGCAGCCAATAATACGTGGCTAATATGACATAATAAATCAGATCATTATATACATACTTATAAACCACAAATAAGTGGCTAATATGTGTAACTTAAAATAAAGTGTTACCACAGATATATGTGTCAATGTCGAGACTGTTCTGAAATAATAGATGTTACAAAGTAAATGAATGCAATGCATAATTGTGTATTGTAATACCAAACATTTTGTGAATTGAATCATTTGATAATTACGGGAAAAAGCAGATTTTTTTTTTCCCACCAAATTTTCAAACAGGTTTCATTAATCAAGACAGACACTAATATAACATGCCAGATTCGGATCCAGATGGTTCATGTTTGTTCAATTTGCTGTGTATAGATTGCCATGCTAAACACACTGCATGGGTCACACCTGGATACACAGCAATAGGCTAAACAGTCTTGTGTTGATGTGCACCAGAGCATCAGAAACCCCCAGAGACATGAAGAAGGAACCACTGAGATGCATGTTGATAAGTTGGGGAAATGACACGCAGATAACAGCTTTATTCACATAGTATTGGATTTCCAACAGCCCTCTAGGGGGAAATACAAAGACATTTTCTAAATGTTGCTTTGGATAATACTTTACACACATAATGGTGTTGGATCTGTGACATCCACTTGTATTGATTATATCTTCACTAATGCTGCAGAGCTTTGATGCAACGTTGTATCAGTTCCCATTGGCTGCAGTGACCATAACATTGTGGTAATAACAAAGCCAAAGTGCCCAAGGTTGGGCCTAAAGTCATTTAGATATGACATTTTTTATAATACATTTTTGTTCATTTTATTTAGTATTTATCACACCAAATACAAACATACAAATACGAACAACAACTTACAGACAACGACTACATCTCATCTGCCCAGACCCACATGCTCACACCCCCTTCCCTAATCCCTGAATGATTGTTTGCCTTAAATTGTACCAATTTGTTCTCCTCGACCATTCTATTTCAATATTTCAATAATAAACCATTCAATTTTTCCATTATGTTAATTGACAGATTCATTTCCATATTTTTTGTATCCGTTTTTTCAAGATGAGTGATGATACTTTTGACAGACAACTTTTTATCTCGCCCATAACTTTTGGACTTTATTGCATTCCCAGAGATTATTGAGTCATTGTTAGTTTTACACTTAAGACATGACTCTGCCGTTGTGCTGTAAAAAAAAATTCTCTTCCATAATACATTCTATATGTTTGTTTATACCGGATTAAACATACATTGTCATTAACTTTAATTTAGTTAGTTATACTCCAACATTCCCTCCATGTTGTGCCAACATCAGTTCTTTTTAAGTTTTGGTTGTAATAGTTTATATTTTCTTCTAAGAGATTGTCAGTTGGATATGCTCTCTGCAAGGTTTTATATATCTTACCTATCATATGAACATCCTTTTCTGACTCAAATAAGATTCCCTCAAGGTTGCTCTGATGGTCAAAAGATTTCATTTGAAAATCTACATTGTTCAGTCCAATATTGCTTTTTAATTCTATCATGGAAATAAATGTATTTCCTGTTACCAAGTCATTTACGGTTTCTATGCCTTTAGTTTTTAATGTGGAAGAATTTATCTGTGGATTCTGAAAAGCTATCCAAGGATTGTTCAATTAGGGTTGTGTTTTTAGAGATTGATATTGATTAATTTTCTTCCATATTGTTAAAGTGTTCTTACAAAAAATATTGATGGATGAGCATGCGTATCTTCAATATGCACCCATTGTTCCTCTTTAGTCCATTTAACTGTACTGTATGTAGCAAGTAAAAGCCTTGGGTAGCGAGTTAATACAACCCCTCCTCAGACTAAGATGTAAAACTTTCCTTTTTATTCCATGATTTTTTTTTTGCCCATATAAAGTTTATTATGACTAAGTATACTTTTTAAAAGAATGTCTTCAGTGGGGTAATTGGTATTACCGAAAATAAATACAAGAACTTTGGAATCCGTGTAATTTATAAGAGATCATACCAAATGTTTTCTCAGGTTTCTCAGGACTCTGGTTTTTGAAGATGTGTATGAGGAAATGAATCCAGATCCAGCAATGGGAGTATTTGTAAAAGTATTCATGCCAATTGCTGACAAGCATGCACCTGTTCAGCAATTAAATGTGACAACTGTTAGAGCCCTCTGGCTTAACAAGGAATTTAAAAAGTGTACGGTTCAAATAAATTATGCAAAAGCGGTGGCAAACAAGTCAGGCTGCTCAGCTGATTAGTTGACATACTGTAAATTGAGAAATCTGGTGACTACAAAAATAAGAAATTATATTACCAAACCAAGATAAATTACATAAAACACAATGGAAAAATACTCTTGAGTATCTTAAATGATATCATGGCAAGAACTATTGTTGTGCATCAATAACCGCCAGGTATAGACAACCTTGATGGGACACTATTGAGAATGGTAGCAGACTGTATTGCAACCCCCATTTTCTTTATCTTGAACCAAAGCCTAAAGGAGTGTGTCTCCACAGGCATGGAAGGAAGCTAAAGTAATTCCACTGCCTAAAAACAGTAAAGCACTTTTTCTGGCTCTAACAGCCACCCAATCAGTTTGCTGCCTGTTCTTGGTAAACTGATGGGGAATATTGTATTTGACCAAATACAATGAAATTCAACTTGTACTGTACTGACTCAGATGACAGATGATTGGTTCAAATAAATGGATAATAAATTATAGTTGGAGCTTTATTGTTAGATTTCAGTGCCGTATTTGATGTAATTGATCATAAATTGCTATTGAAGAAACTCACTTGCTATGGCTTTATATCACTTGCCATCACATGGTTGGAGAGTTATTTATCCAATTGAACCCAGAGAGTGTTCTTCAATGGAAGCTTCTCTAACATCAGATATATACAGTGTGGTGTCCCTCAGGACAGTTGCCTTGGGCCATTACTCTTCTCTATTTTTTCAAAATATTTGCTGCTGGTCTTATACAAAGCTAGAATGACTATGTCTGCAGATGATTCCATACTCAACATACTGTATCAGCACCCAAAGCCAGTGAGCTCACTGAAATTGTAAATAAGGAGTAACAGCATCAGAATGGGTGATTAGTAATAAACTGGTCTTAAATACATCTAAAACTAAAAGTATTGTATTTGGTTAAAAAAAAGACATAAACATCAACTGGAGTTGTGTATAAAGTTAGTGACCATTGAGCAAGTTGAGGAAGCTAAACTTCTAGATATAACATATAACATTAGTCAATTATCATGGTCAAGTCATATTGACAAAGTTGTTGTGAAGATGGGGAGGGGTATGTCTGTTATTAACAACAATCAACTGTACTAGTTGTTCAGGCTCTGGTCATATCTTATCTTGATTACTGTCTGGTAATATGATCAAATGCAGCAAAGAAAGACCTAGAAAAGCTGCAGCTGGCACAAAACAGAGCGGCGCAACTTGGCTGTAAAATATACTTTTCATGTTTTGCAACCAAATCAATCATTTTGATGTAAAATGCTATAGAATAGTCCAGACACCTTTCGTATGATTTCACAAGTTTTTGAGAAACTTACCCCAAACACCAAATCACTTCCTCGTCCTTGTTGTGTATGGGGGCACCGAAAAAACATGAACAAAGGTTCCAAAAAACCCAAATACGTCCTTTTACAAACGGCAACACTCAGTATAGTGATACAGTGTCACGCCCTGACCTGAGAGATCATTTTTATGTATCTATTTTGGTTTGGTCAATGTGTGATTTGAGTGGGCATTCTATGTTCTATTTTCTATGTTTTTGTCTTTCTTTGTTTTGGCCGGGTATGGTTCTCAATCAGGGACATCGTTGTCTCTGATTGGGAATCATACTTAGGCCGCCTTCTTTCCCTGTTGTATTTGTGGGTAGTTGACTTTTGTTAGTGGCATTAAAGCCCTGTGAGCTTCACGGTTGTTTCTTCGTTTGTTGTTTTGTTTGCGACATTTTTAATAAAAGGAAAATGTACGCTCACCATGTTGCACTTTGGTCCACTTCTTTCGACGGCCGTGACAGAACTACCCACCACCAAAGGACCAAGCAGCGTGGCCAGGAAAGGCAGCCCCCCAAAAAAAGAAATTGGGGGAGGGGCACACGGGACGGTCGGCGGAGCCGAGGATGGAACCAGAGCCAGTCAGGGTGAAATTGGAGGGGAGCGAAGGGAGCGAAGCAGAGACAGTGAAGGAGTTGATGGGGAGATTGGAGGGGAGAGCTATGAGAGAGCTGCTGTGTTGGTGCATGAGGCACGATATTCGCCCTACGGAGCGTGTCCTCGGTTTGATGTCACCTCATTCCAGTCTTTAGTGGTTGATGGTTGACGACAGATGAACTGCTTCTCTTCTAGTTTTTATGAGAAATATTACTGTGATGAAAATTCCTGATTGTCTGCATAATCAAATAACATTCAGCTCAGACACCCATATGTACACCACAAGACATGTCACCAGGGGTCTCTTCAGACACCCATATGTACACCACAAGACATGTCACCAGGGGTCTCTTCAGACACCCATATGTACACC
Organism: Oncorhynchus kisutch; assembly: GCF_002021735.2. Lineage (NCBI taxonomy): Eukaryota > Metazoa > Chordata > Actinopteri > Salmoniformes > Salmonidae > Oncorhynchus > Oncorhynchus kisutch. The sequence continues at coordinate 54,434,332 of NC_034183.2, forward strand.
ACAAGACATGTCACCAGGGGTCTCTTCAGACACCCATATGTACACCACAAGACATGTCACCAGGGGTCTCTTCACAGTCCCCAAGTCCAAAATGAATTCACTGCAAAGCACATTACTATACCGAGCCATGATCACATAGAACTCCCTTCCAACTCTAATTACTCAAGCAAATAACAAAATTACCTTAAAAAAATCTAATCTCATTGAATGGTGCGGACTGTGAGTGGACACACAAAGGAAAACAAACAAACACGCACACAGAAACACACTCTGTTGCATTGTTTGTGTATCTTTGTGTTAAAAATGTGTGTGACTGTCCTATTCTATCAGTGAATAAGTGTTTTGTTACTTGTCATGTTCTGTGTCTTTTTGCGGATCCCCCGGAAGAGTAGCTGTTGTCTCTGCAAAAGCTAAAATGGGGATCCAAATAAACAAGTAAATAAACCAGTCTGTGAAGATGATCGCAGTACTTCACTCCACAGCACCGTGTGTCTACTTGGATACATCAATTCAAAGGAGCCAGTGAGGGACTGTGCCAAGATTTCCCCTCGTTTCTATACTACAGTCCAGAATCTTTCAAGTGCGTTTTTGCTTTCTAAGCAAAACAATATTCCTGAAGTTAACCTCCAAGAGCCAAACTTTATGTCTCCAATAATAATCAAGACACATATTGATATTGAATTGTCAATAAAGGGATGGTCGTGAACTGTGCACTTCTGGGAGGTCACCTTGGATGGCTAGAATAGAGCAAGGAGATGTAGAGGTCAGTACATAGTGTGGGGGGGGGGCAGGTGTGTGTTTTTGCGTGTGCGCGTGCATGGTGGGAAGCAGGGAGCAGTAATTGTTGGGGAAGAGCCATATGCGCTGCTCGGAGGACGCTGGAGCTTATTAAAGAAGGAGACAGAGTGATTATTCACACAGGGCCCTCCTGAGAGAGTGACGCTCACGTCATTGCTTTTAATTAACTCTGAAACGGTTCTGCGGATTAATAAAAATATTAAGAAAGGAACCGAGGAGGAGCACAAACACATCCTGGATCTGGTTCAAGGTTCTAAACCACGATTAAAAAGGCTCTTTGGCATGATAGAACCTCCCTATTTTGTGTTTTTTTGTCTCCCTTTGTAGTAGCGTGGCAATGGATTTGTCTTTACTGTCATTGCCTCGTCTCCCAGGGTGACTCCAACTCAGGGAATCGAGACTCTGACATCCGTCTGAGAAGATTGGGATTGGTTGGAGATAGTTGTCAAGCGAGTAAAAGAACGTCAGAAATAAGAAGCCAAGGAGAGAGGAGAGGAGTGGAGAGGGAACTTGGAGAGCAGATGAAGTGCACCGGGCTGAAAATAGAATCGCATTTGCCTGCTTACCAAGAGCAACTAACTCTTTGGTGTAGCTTGAAATGTGTCAAGGTGCTGGGGACAATGTTGACACTCTCCTAATGCAACCCACAGAACCAAAAGAGGGAGAGGGAAGAAGGAGAGGGAGATTTTTTTAAAACAGCAAGGCGTGGAGATACAGGGTGCAGAACAACTGCAGTGCTCGGGCCTGAGAACCTGCAGTTTCATGATGCACCAAGGCCAAAGGATGATAAAATACTGTCATTGTCTGCTATTCCCAGTCCTCCGCCTCCTAGTCCCTACACAGCTTCTCTCGGCCTTAAATGAGCAGAGGAATGCTCCGGCCCAGACAGCGCTGCTCTACGACCATCAGCCTTCCCGTGGCCACTTCATCAATGACACAGCACGAGTTACCCCACATTTATAACCATTCACAGTAACTTACACAGACAGACACACTGGGGTCTCACCTCCACACCAGACCCGCAGACAAACCCACAGACAGACCCACAGACAGACGCGCACACAGACCCACAGACAGACCCACAGGCTCACACAAGGAAAAACCTTTCTAGCAAGATTCTCTGACTATAGTGAGTGTAAGCTACATCCCCTTCTAAGCTATTCAGAGAGAGAGAGAGAGAGAGAAATGTTTCATTAGCCAGGCAGTTACCACTTCATAAACATTACCCCAGTCTCTGGAGATGTCTGTTGCCTGTGTCTAACGTAAGTGCTTCCCCTCCCTCCCCTTAGGAACACAATGAAGCGGGAACAGAAGGTGCTTTATAGGAACATATGTTCGCCTATTATGTATCAACACTTTTACACCCCCATAAACATTATGGCGGACTGAGACAGTATATATAGAGGAGAGGCCCTTCATGTAGCCGCCACCTCCCCTCTCCTTGTGTTTGCTGGGTGAGAAGTTTGTCAGCTTGGATCGGTCAAAGGAGTTGAACTCAGGGAGCCATAGTGAGACTTGGAAAGTGACTGCAAAGAGCTGTGTCAGTAGCAAGCAAACTGTCACTTTTTTTGGTCTCTTTGATTTCTTGCCCGCCATGCTTATCATGTCGACACTCTCTAACACGGCAGAAATGGATTTCACTTAATTCATCACTTCTTATTCCAGTCCAGTTCAGTGATCTTATCACGTTTCAATTCATATATCACCAGCACACCAAAACACCATTTTGGATGAAAATAGAAAGTAGCCTAGTCTATAAAAAGTGTTGCACAAAATGTACAGTACATCAGATAGATTGTCACTGACATTTACCCCGACCTTTATGTTGAACCCCTCACATGCATTATCTTCCTACAATGTTACATTAGTATTCCATGGCTGAAGCCTCCAGGTGCCTCAGGGGTGATATGTCAAAAGCAGCCGCGGAAAATAGGCCTTCCCCACGAGGACACACTCTCAGTATCTGTCCAACAGACACAAGATCAGAAACACCACACTGTACCGCCAACAGATATGCCTCTGAAATGGTATTTATCTTTCTGAAATGTTGCCCATCTCCAGAAGGGCCCGTTGCTCTGGTAACAGTGCCTTTATATCACAATGTTAGTGGATGATGGAGAGCTCTGACCTCACTGGTCACAGAGACCAGACCCAGCACTCTTTACAATTACACACTGAGTGTACAAAACATTATAGACACCTTGCTAATATAGAATAATTTGCCCTCAGAACAGCCTCAGAGGGATGCTGGCCCATGTTGAATCCAGTGCTTCCCAATGCTTTCCACAGTTGTGTCAAGTTGGCTGGATGTCCTTTGGGTGGAAGACCGTTCCTGATACACATGGGAAACTGTTGAGCGTGAAAAACCCAGCAGCGTTGCAGTTCTTGACACAAACCGGTGTGCCTGGCACCTACTACCATGCCCTGTTCAAAGGCACTTCAATAACGCCACTTTAATAATGTGTACATCTTTTGTATTACTCATCTCACATGTACATACTGTTTTTTTATACCAGGTATTGCATCTTGCTGATGCCGCTCTGCCATTGCTCATCCATATATTTATATGTATATATTCTTATTCCATTCCTTTACTTATATGTGTGTGTATTAGGTAGTTGAGGTGGAATTGTTAGATTACATTTTAGATATTGCTGCACTGTCGGGAACTAGATGCACAAACATTTCACTACACTGGCAATAACATCTGTTAAACATGTGTATGTGACCAATCAAATTTGATTTGATTTAATACTTTATCTTTCCAATTCACCCTCTGAGTGGCACACATACACAAGCCATGTTTCAACTGTCTCAAGGCCTTAAAATCCTTCTTTAACCCGTCTCCTCCACCCCACCTACACTGGTTGAAGTGGATTTAACAAGTAACTTCAAGGGATCATATCTTTCATCTGGATTCACCTGGTCAGTCTTTGTTGTGGAAAGAGCAGTTGTTCTTAATGATTTGTACACTCAGTGTGTCTGTGTCCTTTCTTTTCATTTCAGTCATATTTTCTCTGTAATTGTAAAAGTGAGCAATGGCCAATTCAAGTGGTTGGACAATAGAATTAACCAATTAAAACAACCACTCTGTGACCATGGGATGGATATTTCTCTATGGCAATATATGAAGAGCATTGCACAACAAATAAAGACTTGATCAACATATCTGTCTCCTATCCTATATTTGACAACAATACGTTTTACATTAGATGAATAACGTTGCCAGACATACCCTAAGGCCTACATAGATTTCAATTGAGATTGTGTTTTATAGTTGCTAGAAATCTATATGCCTTTATGAAAGAAAGTGTTCCCTATTTCTTTTTTTTAAAGAATGAGGATGTTCTCTCTCTGAACTATACTGACAACAGTTGATTCTTTGGAGATCCCCATCTAAATGTAACATATAGCTGCAAGTCCACATAAGTCTTGAGTCGAAGGCAGGAGTTGCCTGCGCATGAATCGGATTGCAACCGACTGTGAATTGTGAAATAACCGATTATATAATATGTGTACAAGTGTTAGGCAAAACACCCGTTAAAACATAAAATATAGCAGGGAAGCATGTGCTCAACAGAAATGGCATGATGTTGTGTTGAGCTCAACCCCCAAAAACCCTAACCTCTGCGTTAGCAATAGGCCTACAAGGTAACCTTACAGAATAAGTCTACTTTAAACATGTTGAAACTGGCCAACTAAGACAGGTTGTATTCAGTAATGATGACAAATACATTTACAGTACACTATGTGAACTACATGTTAACGTTTAATTCCATTATCAAATATCATGTAAACCTTAAGTGCTGTAATATCAGGGTAATAAGTCAAACAGATATACCTTGGGTTTATAATCGAATGTTCTGCAGAAACACCGGGAGCAAAAGTTTAGACCTAGAAAAATAAATAAACGTAGCCTAATTAACATTAAACAAAGTAACTCAAAAGTCTAATTAACAAAGCAATATGTTGGAGACCATGCTGTTAGGGCATTGAAAAACATTGCATGGGGCTTAATGAAAGATAATTGTGAGGATTTTAATTATACACTATAGGCTAATGGAGCTGTAATATGTCATGTAAAAGAGTGATGTGACCTTTACCCTATAGGCAAGTGGTCATGAACAAATAATAAGAGGATATTCAATCACAAAATGTTTGATGCGCGCTGAAGCTGTATAATTCATGATTGCCTCGATGCATATTGCAAATGACTTGACGGTATACTCTCCTGCGCTTTAGACGTTGCCGCCTGTGCTGGACGCGAAAGTTCTCGCGTCGCACACACTCGAGGTACCTGAGAGCACCCCCAGGGCGCAATAAATCTCCAGACCCGTCAAGTGATGCGTAAAAAAAAAAAAGAGAATACATCATGCAAATTATATTTATTTCAAACGGATGTCACGCAAATATTCCCTTGTTTTATCAACCATATACAACCGAAATAATAAGCAATACTTACATTTCCCAGTCTGTGCACACTGTGACGGATAAGTAGACTAATTGTCATCCTCTTGTTTTACGCACGAGACGTTCGGATAATTGCGGTCTTGTTGAGTCTCTCCAGGAGTACAACGTTAGATTACATGTAATTAAATATGTGAACTCGACAGTTAAATGTAGCACAATGTAATTTGTGTCTGAACGCGTCACTTGCTGACTTGCTGCAGTTCACAGATGTATCGAGCACAGAGAAGCAGACCGTTCTTGGTTCACAATTCAACTTTTCGCAATAATAATGATAGCCACTGTCTGGGATTTTTTTTAAAATTCTTAACAAATCTGCCGGTTGACTAAAAGCTGCATCTTCTATAGTGCGCTTTCACACCACTCCTGTGGCTCCACTTATTTAATGTACTTTCCCTGTCTAATCAATTTAGTTTACACAAGCATAAATGCGAAAGTAATACGATCCGAAATGACTGGTTAATATCTTATTTCTGAAAAGATAAATTATTTATTACAATTGCGTAAAGATCTGAGTCAATTATTAAATAGCGCTAGTCCTCACTGACAAATAGAGATGCTTCCATAAATCAGGCACATACACTTTTTTCACCTTATTTTACATTCCAAGTTAAATAAACAATTACACCAGTATTATATGGCAAACTTATCAATTTTGAAACAAGTAGAAAGTGACATGGACTTCGGGGGTAACTGTCTGTCCTTTGATTTGAGGGATGCGGGCAATGTCAGTGTGTATTTATGCAATGAGGGGACGCGCGCCAGATTACACATCATTTCTCTCTGGGCGCGTTTGGTGCCACAGCTGTGTGACCGTCATCTGCTCGCTCAGGGGGGGTCTTGGGAGCGCAAGACAGATGCTTCCGCTACCCACCAGCCTTCCGTTTCCTCGGAAATAGAGCCTCTGTATTATAACGCGGTTTCAGGGCAATTTGATTGTGAAGCTCCGATTAAATTTCCACCAACCAAGTTACCACAGTGACATCAGATGACACCCAGCGATAGAAAGAGAGAGGGGGAGGGAGAGAGAGCACAACAGAGTAGCAAGGCATAAGGTGAGATATCTGTAGTTTAGAAGGAACCTGAGTCTGTAGCAGAGAAACCATTGGAGTGCTAATTAAAAAGAGCAGTAAGCAGTGAGTGGTACAATGTGTAAGATCCCTCTATGCTGAGTGACTGAGCAGTATAAGACTTGGAGAAGTGAAACTTGGAGAAGTGAATTGACTCACCTGTTCGTTTTTGCAGAGGTCTGCCCACATACTGGTCCCATCCCCACCTCTCATCAGCACATGGTAGATGAAGAAGTAGGTACCAGGGATGCTGCAGATGAACTTGCCTGAGATGCCGTCGTAGTTGTTTCCCAAGTTGGTGACCACGTCGTCAAACTTGAGGATCTCATAGCCTTCATGGGGGTTCTTAAGCCCTGCGTAAAAGGCCACCCGGGGCACTGTGCTGTAGGTGGCCGTGCTGATAGCTCCGTTCCCCCCCAACCCCAAAATCCCAGTCCTCCCTCCAGACCCTCGGTCTCCAGGGGGTCCCACTGGCCCCGGTGGCCCTGGCTCTCCAGGCGGTCCCGGGAGTCCAGGTTTACCTGGCCTGCCTTGCTTGCCCTGGGGGCCCTGCACCAGCGTGGAGGGCATGTTGCTGTTGTCGCTGAGGGCCTCGGCTTCTGCCTGGATGCCACTGGAGCTGGTGCTGCTGGCCGTTGTGCCCTTGTTCAGGTAGGGGTCACACACCATGCGGCAGGTACCCAGCATTTCAAAGTGGCTGGTGTCGGTGCCCACGGAGCTGACCAGGACGGGGATGAGGACCACCAGCACCAGGACCAGCATGACCCCGACGGCAGCCGCCACCAGGGTCTTCCTCCCGATGCTGAGTCGGGGAAGGGGCTGTGCTGCCAGCGTGGCTCTCCCTGGGGCGGAAATGGTGACTGCTGGGTGTGGGGAGCCTGCCACCGAGGAAAGGGACACGGGGATCCCAAGTAGAGTAGGAGGAGGAGCGGCGAGTGTGTGAGGGTAAGAGAGAGACCCACATACACTCACTGAAACGCCTCGCTGCTTTCACTCACACAGAGGTAGTTCCCGTACACTCTCGCTCACCAGCGTGCACACTGACGCACATAGGGAGCACACACGAGCCGACATACAGAATTTCGTCCAAAACTCTTGGCATGAAAAAGGAGAAAAAAAGAGGATGCAAAGGAAGGAACACTCAGGAGGATGAGTGTTAGAGAGAAACAAGAGGAATGGTAAGAGGACGAACAGAGAGTGATTGTGAGAAAGAGAGACGGAGAGAGTAGTCATAGAGTCCGTGTGCGTGCGTGTGGTGTGTTTATGGTGACGGATTCTCAGGCTTGGCTTTTTATATGGCAGTAGCAGTGGAGCCCCCCCCCCCTCCACTCATCCTCCCCTCCTCCTCCCCTCTCCTCCTCCCCTCCTCTGGTTGGCGTGGTTACGAATAGGGGGAGGAGGGAGCCCCACGCTGTCCCCTCTCCCTCTCTGTCTCACTCAGAATGGCTCTCATCACATTACTTTCTACCACACTACACTCCCTCTGAGCCAGTGAGGAGCCAACACACGCTCCCTCCCTCTCTCCTTCTCCCTTTCTGCTCTCTTACCCTGACTCCTCACTCCTTACTTCCACTTTTGATGCTTTCTCTCTCTCTCTCTCTCTCTCTCTCTCTCTCTCTCTCTCTCTCTCTCTCTCTCTCTCTTGCTCTCTCTCTCTCGCTCTCTCTCTCGCTCTCTCTCTCTCTTGCTCTCTCTCCCGCTCTCTCTCTCTGCTATCCTCTCACTTTCCTCTCTCTCTCACTCCTCACTTCTTCCACTTTTGATACTGTTTCTCTCTCCTCTCTCTCCTTCTCTCTCTCATCAGCCTCCAGCCTCTAAAAATAAAGATGGAGCACAGGGAAAGGGAGCTGCATTTTCCTGGAGGTGCCAGGAATGTATATGCTTTCAACACTTTCTATCTGGCGTATATCAACACACACACACACACACACACACACACACACACACACACACACACACACACACACACACACACACACACACACACACACACACACACACACACACACACACACACACACACACACACACACACACACACACACACACACACACACACACACAAGAGACTCTTGCGAACAAGTGTCACGGGACTCATCTGAAGGTGACCAGTACTGGATTTAAAAAAACGAATGGAAGTATGAAGGTAGTATGAAGGGGTAGGCACAAATATAGGCACAAATATAGGCACAAATATCTCCTAGATTTTAGACAGACACTTCAAAACCTTGTTTCTTATGATGTAATATTTTGACTGTCTGTTTTGCCATTTCTGAATGTGTTATTCAATGCATTTCTATGGGCTTTAGTAGTAAAGACCAAAATCAATATTTTATCAAATCATTTTTGATATATATATTTTGTTTTATACTGTACCTAAAGGGGTCCTAAAATTCCAAATCAAATAGCTAAATGATCCATAGTATGACCATCTTAAAACAATTCCATATGTTAGCTTAGCACCCATCCCCCCTCCCCCAGCGTCTTAGACTCTAAAGAATTCAAATGTGTATGGTGTTTATTAAGAAGGCTAATGCTAAATACCAAATCATTAATCTACTGTTGGGTGACGCCATCACTTCCTGATCTTTCCTGGCAGACAGCCTCCTCCTGGGGGAGATTTTATTCAGGGAAAAAGACAGGGTTAAAGGACAATGGGGAGGTGCCATCCATGGTTAATGTGCCACTGACATTGACTCCATTTTACTGTTGCTGTAGTCCACTTTTTGCCCTCTCTCAGCGTCAATAACCGCACTTCTGCACCTCAATGCGCTGACACCGTTTCTTATTGGTATCTTTTTTTTGAGCTATTGATCTCATGGTTTTATTCAATTAAGGGTCCCCCGTTTGACGGGGGATAGATCTCTGCGCAGTGGTGATGTCATATATTTGACATTTTCATCTTTCAGAGTGATGAATGAGAAATATGGAGGGAAATGACAACATTAGAAAATAGTCAACGTGCACAGTTCTCCTCCTCTGGACCATGTCTTTGGAGAGGAGGTCAATTAAATGAGGTCTGGATTTATTTAGCATAACACGTAAGGCTGAGTGAGTCTGTGTCTTACACAAATCCACTCGGCTTTTACCGGGGATGTGCATTAGAATTTGTCATAGCAAACAATTGAGGCTTATATCCTCGAGTGCTGTTAATCAGCATTTAATTGAAGTTGTTGTTGTTGTTGTGCCGTTGCTGTCGTGTAGGGATGAGGGCCAGGCCAGCATGGTGAAACATGATGTAAACCTCCCCCAGATGGAGGGCTTTGGCGTTGTTTGCACTAGGTTTGGACAGGGCTCTCATGGAAGATTGAGATGGATCAATGCACACCAGGACGCCTGAACATTTGTCACCACTAGGCTTGACTGGTCACCAATTAGAGCATTCCACTTCTGTCTCTTTATCATCATCAAACAGCCATTGCAGTGTTATGGCGTAACCGGTTGGCTCTCAAATTCATCTTCCAGGGTGAGTCCATCCACAGACTCAACACACAACCCAGATCACTCACAAAAGACCAGGTGTGCGTCTGACTCGGTCGGGCGTATATTTGACCACTGTGTGTTAAGCTTTATAATTGTCATGGAGTTTGTCCGTATGAAGAAGCAAACAATACCTAAATTGCTTTCTGGGTTTGTTTAGTCGGATTGTTTGTTTTAGGCACCTGCCGGCAGTACCTGCCAGTGAGTCTGTCGTCAGTGACCCAAATCTCTACATCCTTTAACCACTGAGAGATCAGTTCACAGCACAGAGGACAAACACAGAGGTAGGGATGCGAGAGAGATGAGAGAGAGAGAGGAAGATGGTCTGGAGAGAGGGAGACAGAAGGAAATGAAAGAACAGGAGAGAAGTCATTGGAAGCTGTGGGAGTTGAGGCATCTCAGTGGAGTAGGTTGGCTTTGATTGGTTGGTTGGGAAGTAAGTAGGGCGGAGGGAGTAGGGCTGTTGTGGTGAGAGAAGAAAACGGAATTAAAAATGATGATTAAGCTGTTATACAATACATAGTCTACCGCATATTACGCATGGCAAAATCCTTTTTTTGTTTTAAATGATTTAAGATGTCTTTGGTACATAATTGGTGTAGCCTACTGTATACTCACTTGATGAGAGATTGACTATGCAGCCTGAGGCAAGGAACAGCTTTTTTGCTACTTTTTGCTACTATAGCCTATAGTCGCATCATGCAGCTCACTTATGTTCATTTTAAGGTTTGTATCATTCACAACTAAAGTTATCAAATCATTCTAAATCTAGCATACAGGACCTGTTTCAAATGATCACTTTTACTCTCATACTGTATGTGCAATCGTGCCGAAAGGGAAAAATATCCTTTCTATTTTATTCAGCTAAGTTCAATTATAATCTTCTTACTATAAAATCATATAATATAAAATAATGGCACGGGACTTATAATATCTTGTCAGCTAAATAAACAAGCCTACATCCTATGACATGGAGCATAAGTAGATAACATACAGTAGGTCAACTCCTATTCTCTTCTTCTGAAATACATTTTCTTCATATCATGTTTCTTTAGACCTGACTACTAATGAATAATGGAATATTGTGATGGTGTATATTAAACTGATTCATTCCTTTTTTTTAAATGTAGATGTTCCAAAGGTGCTCAACAGTGGCTTGTATCCGTGGAGATGCTAGACATGTTTATGTTAATTACCGCTCAATTACCGTGAGAGCGGCAGTCTTTTGCGTGACAATGACCCGTCTGACAACATTTTATGGCCAATGAAAATCATGTGTTTTATGGGGGATTTCTTTATTGAACAGAAGGAAATGTCTCGTATTGAAGTGACAGAACATTAAGGGTTACGCAGTACTACAACTCTCTAGGACTTTGGAACAAACACTTGAAAGGTTACACCTCCTCCCCCTTGTAATTACAATGAGGATAATTCACTTAGCTCCGTGTCCAAGTCTTCATTACCCTTAAAACATAGATGTCAATCTCAATGTGACTTCCCAGGTTAAAAAGGATAAATACAATACAATTGAAAAAAAACTGACCATCCTCAAAGGGACATTGTTTCGGAAATCAGACCTGCTTGGTTTAGAAAAGATAATTAGGAAAAACATTGCGGGAGGCTCACAGCTCAGTTGAGCCTTCCCCCGATCCTATGGAGCTGTTCAGTGGAAGGGGGTGCTGAAATCCCCCCACTGCTCTGCAACTAGCACCATGTGAGAGAGAAGTTAAACCTGATATTTAACTGATGGTGGTTATAAACAAGGTTATTTAGTGAGTGAGAGGCTAATTGGTGGTTTCTTATGTTGATCAGGTGCCAATAGCCAAAATAGCGGACAAAAACAAATATCAAGGTTGAAATGGACGTTTTCAGGGTTTAGACATCCAGTTTGTTTCTGTGAAAGTGGGGTTTGGAGGGGGGAGAAGAGGGTACAGAAAGCTTTTGAAATTGAAAGAGTGAAATGCTGGTCATGGCCTTAGCCCTGTGGCCTGCATTTCCTCAGAGATGTTTTAACACGTGGCTGGCTGGGGTCAGGAGAGGAGATCGTCTCCACTGAGGCATCAGACACAACCAACCAAACATAGCTCAATGCACTACAGCTTTGTAGTTTTTTCTCTCCTCAAGAAAAACAAAGATCTCAAAATGTGTTTGAGAGAGAGAGAGAGAGAGAGAGAGAGAGAGAGAGAGAGAGCTTCAGAGGTCCACAAGGAGGACAGACTGAACATACCGGAGTAAGAAAAGAAAGAAAGAAAAAAAGGGTTGGATTCTTTTAAGAGAAACCTGGACCAGGTCAAACAGTAAAATAAAAATGTCCAAGATAAAGCAAAGCAGTTCGACACATACAACAACACAGAGTTAAAATATATATATATATATATATATATATATATATATATATATATACAGTGTGTGCAAATGAGGTAAGGCAATAAAATAGGCCATAGTGGCGAGGTAATTACAATATAGCAATTAAACACTGGAGTGATAGATGTGCAGAAGATGAATGTGCAGGTAGAGATACTGGGGTGCAAAATAAATAAATAAATACAGTATGGGGATGAGGTAGTTGGGTGGGCTTTTTACAGATGGGCTATGTACAGGTGCAATGATCTGTGATCTGCTCTGATAGCTGGTGCTTGAAGTTAGTGAGGGAGATAAGAGTCTCCGGCTTCAGAGATTTTTGCAGTTCGTTCCAGTCATTGGCAGCAGAGAACTGTAAGGAAAGGTGGCCAAAGGAGGAATTGGCTTTGGGGGTGACCAGTGAAATACACCTGCTGGAGTGCGTGCAGCGGGTAGGTGCTGCTATGGTGACCAGTGAACTGAGATAAGGTGGGGCTTTACCTAGCAAAGGCTAGTGGGTTTGGCGACTAGTATGAAGCGAGAGCCAGCCAACAAGAGCGTACAGGTTGCAGTGGTGGGTAGTATATGGGTCTTTGGTGACAAAACGGATGGCACTGTGATAGACTGCATCCAATTGGTTGAGTAGAGTGTTGGAGGCTATTTTGTAAATGGCATCGCCGAAGTCGAGGATCGGTAGGATAGTCAGTTTTACGAGGGTATGTTTGGCAGCATGAGTGAAGGATGTTTTGTTGCGATATAGGAAGCCGATTCTAGTTTTAATTTTGGATTGGAGATGTTTAATGTGAGTCTGGAATGAGAGTTTACAGTCTAACCAGACACCTAGGTATTTGTAGTTGTCCACATATTCTAAGTCAGAGCCGTCCAGAGTAGTGGTGCTAGACGGGCGGGCAGGTGTGAGCTGCGATCGGTTGAAGAGCATGCATTTAGTTTTACTTGCATTTAAGAGCAGTTGGAGGCCACGGAAGGAGAGTTGTATGGCATTGAAACTCGTCTGGAGGTTTGTGTGTCCAAAGAAAGGCCAGAAGTATACAGAATGGTGTTGTCTGCGTAGAGGTGGATCAGAGAATCACCAGCAGCAAGAGTGACATTATTGATGTATACAGAGAAGAGAGTCGGCCCGAGAATTGAACCCTATCAGAGAAGTAGTTGGTGAACCAGGCGAGGCAGTCATTTGAGAAACCAATGCTGTTGAATCTGCCGATAAGAATGTGGTGATATCGTTTAGGACCTTGAGCGTGGCTGAGGTGCACCCATGACCTGCTCAGAAACCAGATTGCATAGCGGAGAAGGTCAGTGGAATTCGAAATGGTCGGTGATCTGTTTTTTTTTGTGTGTTTTTATTTATTTATTTATTTTTATCCCCTTTTCTCCCCAATTTCGTGGTATCCAATTGTTAGTAATTACTATCTTGTCTCATCGCTACAACTCCCATACAGGCTCGGGAGAGACGAAGGTCGAAAGCCATGCATCCTACGAAACACAACCCAACCAAGCCACACTGCTTCTTAACAGCGCGCCTCCAACCCGGAAGCCAGCCGCACCACTGTGTCGGAGGAAACACCGTGCACCTGGCCACCTTGGTTAGCGCGCACTGCGCCCGGCCCGCCACAGGAGTCGCTGGTGTGCAAAGAGACAAGGATATCCCTACCGGTCACGGCCGGCTGCGACAGAGCCTGGGCGTGAACCCAGAGTCTCTGGTGGCACAGCTAGCGCTGCGATGCAGTGCCCTAGACCACTGTGCCGACCCGGGAGGCCCGGTGATCTGTTTGTTAACTTGGCTTTCGAATAACTTAGAAAGGCAGGGTAGGATAGATATAGGTCTGTAGCAGTTTGGGTTTAGACTGTCTCCCCATTTTGAAGAGGGGGATGACCGCGGCAGCGGTCCAATCTTTGGAACAGTACATAGACACAGTCACTGTCCTCCTGTCTATCCAGTTGGGTTTGGCTCTCTGATTGACTCCCCTGTGCTGTGCTGTGTGGGTCCTGGCTGGGCTTTATCAATGGGCTCCTTTCATACATAGCTGAAACAAGTCACCGCTGTCTGTGCATGGTCACTTGGCTCCCACTGAGAGGACTCACAACACAGAGGAGAGAGAGAGACAAAGTCAAAGTGCAGTGAGCTGGCGGGGTAGGAGGGGAGGGGTGGGAGGGAGGAAGGAAGGAGGAAGAGATGGGGTGCATTTAAGGGAACTGGGTGGATGGTGTATGATAGGGCAGGAATGTCGGAAAACAGTTGGCACAGAGATGACATGGAAAGTTGTAAATGTGCATGTGTGTGTGTTAATGTGTGTAAGCCTGGTGTGCCTCACTGCTTTACTTGCTGATGTGGCACTTTAACACACTGCACATCCAGGTGAAGAAACAGAGCGAGGGGCTTGACTTCAGTGAAAACAACAAACACTAACACTGTACCCTCAGGGTGTGTGTTCCACTAGAGCAGCCATGACTTCATCAACTGCATTGTTTACTAATGTGACAGCACTGACGATGGCCAGAGCTTTCCCATGATGTTGCACGATGATTTAAGTCCATAAGTCATCCTTTTAGTCAAACAATTATATATTTGGGCTTGATGTGACAAATCCGAACTCCCCACTTCATGCAAATCTGTGTGAATGCGGTATATTTTACTATGATATGATGTATAAATTATTTTCAGCCTAGGTATCGTTGAATTTTTATGTTACTGCCCACCAGCATGGCGTTGTTTATTAAAACAGCTGCAAAGTTATTCCTCTTTGTGAGTGAGATGAGCCAATCAGTCTTGTATCCACTCGGCCACCAGAACCATATAACAAATTCAAATATGGGATGTAAACTTGTGTTTTTCCACCTTTTTTACCAAAAAATGATCATAATCTATTGGCTAGTTGGTGAATTTGCACTTATTTTTTAGCTAGTCTGTAGTAAAAAAAAAAAGTATATATATAACCATTTTCTAAATGGTATAATTGGTTGATATGATAGCATTTTGCAACCCCCTCTCACTGTCACCCTAAGATGAATGTTTTTGATCACAAAAATGTTGCTTCACTACATGCGCCACTGCTTTGATTAGTGTAACGTTAACTAGAAACCACAAGTGTCTATCCAGATACTGAAAAGGCACCCGCAAAAGAAGTTTTGCGACGTGCATGATCATGAGCAAGGTCATTGGAGTCTATCGTTTCACTTCCCCTGTGAGAACCGCAGCCGAAGCCTGCCAGGAGCTTACCCACCAAAGGTTGCACCTCGTCCCTTATGATGTCGAAAAATGCATATCATTGATCTTTCAATAGTTATCCATATTACGGGTGCTTCATCGTATTCTTTCTAACTATTTCTGCAGCGGAAGATGCCAAGACTTTGGAGAGAACAATAGATGGTGAAAACAAAGATAGGCCAGTGGTTTCCATATGTGACATGGATATTTTCCCTAAATCAATGCTTGATGACAAATCCAGCTCCAGAATCAGCTATAGAGCCAGCTGGCTAATCGTTTTAATATGGTGTAGCAAAAAAAAAGCAATAGCATTAGCATTAGCATAACATTAGCTAGCGAGATAAGATTAGCCAGATGTCAGTGCCCTATTTGTTGATGTTTATCAACTCAACATGGAAATTCCCACACCCATGTTGTGACTACGTATAGGTAGCCTTCGTAATTCTTTCGGGGTGGAACCTAAAGTGCATTTCCTCTCAGAAAAGTATGTCAAAATAGTGGTGGCAACTTCCTCTGGGGAGGGGGGGGGGGTCCTTTAAGTTGGACGTGTTGAATGTCTGTGAATAGAATCATTAATGCGCAATGAGGGCTTTAGAGAAACATGCTCTTAGGAACAGACGAGCAATGACTAATCCAGGTGTTTAGTCGAGGTAAACAACCAAAGATCAGTACTTCTGTGGATGGTTCTTTTTTCTGTCGGTGGTTATTTTTCGGGAGAGCGAAATAGATACTTCAGTGCACAATCATAACTCAAAGGTTGTGCAAAACCAGTCAAATTACTGTACCGCTGTCTAGACACATGCCTGGTGCTTTAGTTCAATAAAGTGTACAGTTTCTTTAAATACAGACTGCAGTCACTAAAGCGAACTGTCAAATGAGAGATTATTTACCTGCTATGCACAGGCTCAACAAACCCTCATTGCAGCCTGCGCTGTTAGGCAGTAATAAGAAAAACAATCATTTGTCATTCTTCATTCCCTAAATCCCGTTCCCCATGGCCATGGCTCAGTGTGTGTTTGTTTATTCTCTAGTCCATTTTCCCTGACAGCGACATACAGAGACCCAGGGTAGACAAGGTAGGGCCTTATGAAGTAACTATTTGCAGTGTGCTGACACTCACTGGGCTGTGACATGCTGTTGAGTGAATAAGAGTGTGAGATCATGAAGAGGCCTTGCTGTCTGTCCCAGGGGTTCTGCTCTGTGAATCACATGGCACGTAGGGCTACACAGTTTTGATCATGATAGAGTTATCATTGATAGTACCCTTAATCAATAACATTATTCCAGCATCTTATATATCCTTTCTCGACGAGGGCTTCACTCTGTCTAAAAATAGGGAGATTCATTGGCAGCCCTCCCACTCCGCCAGACACTACTGAATATTAGTCTTACTGACTACATTTAAATACATATTCAAAGAGGTGCTGCTAGTGCTTGATGCAGACAAAAGAGGTGGTCAGTCTGTAGAATATAAACTTCGAAAGGGTTCTGGACAGCCACTTCAGAACTGTCCCTCATGCACCTTCTAACCCACAGGGAAAACAACCGACAGACACTGTGCACTACTGCAGCGTCCAAGAACATAGACGTTTTCCGGCACAGTGACGTTATATTTGATTAAAAACCTTGCTGCTTTTAAACAACTGCTAGAGCTATTGCTCCAGGTAAATGGCAATATGTATCGAAAGAAAACCACGCTAGGGAGTAATAACACTCAAACGTGGAAACATCTCACAACTGTAAGTGATTCAGCTGCAATTTAATGCGTTTTTGGCTTTTTAGTATTTCCTTTTCGCTCCTCGGTCGTGCCTAGGGCTTGACTGGCTACCCAAAACCCTTGCTCTGGCCAAACGCTACACCAAGCCCACGGGCGCTGGTTTCTTCTCTGCAATGAGTCTGGATTTGAGTACCTCCACAACGATTTCGAGAATGGATATTCATTCTAGACCGTCTGATTGGTGTCAGAAACTGATGGGTTGGGCCAGAGCCGAAACACACATGGTTAAAGCTGTGAATTTGTCGTTGGCTTTGATACTCTTCTTGGTTTGAGATGATCCAATCATTGATTGTTTTGTAGAACACCCCTCTTGTTGATGTCTCCACAAACGACTTCAATGATGGCAGTCTCAGATTGAAGTATATGTAGTGAACGATAGAGCAACGGAAGACTTCCGTTTGAGTCATCAGGCCAAGGTCATGGCAGTCAGAAATCCTTAGTGAGTCGGACCCTTTGGCCTGAGTTTAACGGATAGACGGATTCAGTGTTACAAACTCTCTCTTTACCCTACCTCCCCTGCACACACACACACACACACACAGACAGGCATACACACACACACACACACACACACACACACACACACACACACACACACACACACACACACACACACACACACACACACACACACACACACACACACACACACACACACACACACACACACACACACACACACACAAGCCATAGGTCCTATTCCTGGCTGGACTGCTTGGTGTGTCACTCACATTGTTGTCATTGGCCACACCCAGAGGTTGCTGCCATGGAGGATGCCACTGTTTCACTCCAAGCAGTGAAAGGTTGCATAGAATGCAATAATATATACAGTGGGGCAAAAAAGTATTTAGTCAGTCACCAATTGTGCAAGTTCACCCACTTAAAAAGATGAGAGAGGCCTGTAATTTTCATCATATGACAGACAAAATGAGAAAACAAATCCAGAAAATCACATTGTAGGATTTTTTATGAATTTATTTGCAAATTATGGTGGAAAATAAGTATTTGGTCAATAACAAAAGTTTATCTCAATACTTTGTTATATACCCTTTGTTGGCAATGACAGAGGTCAAATGTTTTCTGTAAGTCTTCACAAGGTTTTCACACACTGTTGCTGGTATTTTGGCCCATTCCTCCATGCAGATCTCCTCTAGAGCAGAGATGTTTTGGGGCTGTTGCTTGGCAACACGGACTTTCAACTCCCTCATAAAAGATTTTCTATGGGGTTGAGATCTGGAGACTGGCTAGGCCACTCCAGGACATTGAAATGCTTCTTACGAAGCCACTCCTTCATTGCCCGGGCGGTGTGTTTGGGATCATTGTCATGCTGAAAGACCCAGCCACGTTTAATCTTCAATGCCCTTGCTGATGGAAGGAGGTTTTCACTCAAAATCTCACGATACATGGCCCCATTCATTCTTTCCTTTTCACGGATCAGTCGTCCTGGTCTCTTTGCAGAAAAACAGCCCCAAAGCATGATGTTTCCAGCACCGTGCTTCACAGTAGGTATGGTGTTCTTTGGATGCAACTCAGCATTCTTTGTCCTCCAAACACGACGAGTTGAGTTTTTACCAAAAAGTTATATTCTGGTTGCACCAATTGTGCAAGTTCTCCCACTTAAAAAGATGAGAGAGGCCTGTAATTTTCATCATATGACAGACAAAATGAGAAAACAAATCCAGAAAATCACATTGTAGGATTTTTTATGAATTTATTTGCAAATTATGGTGGAAAATAAGTATTTGGTCAATAACAAAAGTTTATCTCAATACTTTGTTATATACCCTTTGTTGGCAATGACAGAGGTCAAATGTTTTCTGTAAGTCTTCACAAGGTTTTCACACACTGTTGCTGGTATTTTGGCCCATTCCTCCATGCAGATCTCCTCTAGAGCAGAGATGTTTTGGGGCTGTTGCTTGGCAACACGGACTTTCAACTCCCTCATAAAAGATTTTCTATGGGGTTGAGATCTGGAGACTGGCTAGGCCACTCCAGGACATTGAAATGCTTCTTACGAAGCCACTCCTTCATTGCCCGGGCGGTGTGTTTGGGATCATTGTCATGCTGAACGACCCAGCCACGTTTCATCTTCAATGCCCTTGCTGATGGAAGGAGGTTTTCACTCAAAATCTCACGATACATGGCCCCATTCATTCTTTCCTTTTCACGGATCAGTCATCCTGGTCTCTTTGCAGAAAAACAGCCCCAAAGCATGATGTTTCCAGCACCGTGCTTCACAGTAGGTATGGTGTTCTTTGGATGCAACTCAGCATTCTTTGTCCTCCAAACACGACGAGTTGAGTTTTTACCAAAAAGTTATATTCTGGTTTCATCTGACCATATGACATTCTCCCAATCTTCTACTGGATCATCAAAATGCTCTCTAGCAAACTTCAGACGGGCCTGAACATGTACTGGCTTAAGCAGGGGGACACGTCTGGCACTGCAGGCTTTGAGTCCCTGGCGGCGTAGTGTGTTACTGATGGTAGGTTTTGTTACTTTGGTCCCAGCTCTCTACAGGTCATTCATTAGGTCCCCCGGTGTGGTTCTGTGATTTTTTCTCACCGTTCTTGTGATCATTTTGACCCCACGGGGTGAGATCTTGCGTGGAGCCCCAGATCGAGGGAGATTATCAGTGGTCTTGTATGTCTTCCATTTCCTAATAATTGCTCCCACAGTTGATTTCTTCAAACCAAGCTGCTTACCTATTGCAGATTCAGTCTTCCCAGCCTGGTGCAGTTCTACAATTTTGTTTCTGGTGTCCTTTGACAGCTCTTTGGTCTTGGCCATAGTGGAGTTTGGAGTGTGACTGTTTGAGGTTGTGGACAGGTGTCTTTTATACTGATAACAAGTGCAAACAGGTGCCATTAATACAGGTAACGAGTGGAGGACAGAGGAGCCTCTTAAAAAAGAAGTTACAGGTCTGTGAGAGCCAGAAATCTTGCTTGTTTGTAGGTGACCAAATACTTATTTTCCACCATAATTTGCAAATAAATTCATAAAAAATCCTACAATGTGATTTTCTGGAATTTTTTTTCTCGCTTGGTCATTTTGAACTTGCAAAGTGGCTGACTAAATACTTTTTTGCCCCACTGTAGGATAAGTTAGTGATTGGAAAGGATTACAGTGAGACGGAGCTTGGCAACCTGAAGAGCATAATTGTGGGAAATTATATTCAATCTACCAGGAAAGTTTTAATATCATAATAATAACTTTATTTGTATAGCGCTTTTCAAGTAACAAAGTGCTTCACGTCATAAAATAGAATTACTAACAAAGAAACAAAAACAGTAGGAAGGAGAATGAAAAAAAGATAGCTCATTAAAATAACACATTGAAATCATACAGTAAAAGCATTTGTAGCACTTTAGAATAAAGCATTCATAATGGATTTGTAAATAGTTTGTAAATAGTTCATTGTTTATTAATCATTACTCCCACATTTGTAGATGTTAGCAACCTAGTTATTCAAGGATTCATCAACAACTTTTAAAGTATTTAATAATGATTCATGCCATTAGTAAACATTCCAACAGTACCTGATGCTCCTTAAGGTCTCAAAATGGCCCCTAGATTATCAACGTTTACAGGGCCGGCCCGCTCATTAGGCAGGATTATGGAGACAGATTGATGAGGGCGGATTTTTAAGAGCTAAACTGACCAAGACACACCTCCAACAACATAAAACTTCACATAAATCTGCCCCAAAAACAATTTCTCTCAACGAGTGGCATATGGGCATTTCAGGTGAGGGCTGATTCCGCCCTGTGATAAGCACGGCCCACTTTGTCAAAGGCAGGGGCGCAAAATATTTTGTTTGTCCATTCCCAGCGCTCCTCCCTGTTGGAGAGACGCTTAGCTGTGGCGCTCCATCAGCATTCCGGCAAAAAAAAAAATCGAACATAAATCATGTAGCAGATATAGCCAGGGTAACATTACCGCATGTCATAGGCATGACTCCTCTCCCTTGTAACTATTCCCCAGGTAGTTTACTCTAAATGAGAATGTGTTCTCAGTCAACTTACCTGGTAAAATAAGGGTTAAATAAAAAATAAAATAAAGAACAACTAGCCATTAATTAATAGCCAAATGTGTCATTACACTTTTTTGTGTTTTGTGTAACAGAAGTGATTTCTTTGAAGTGCTTATATGACAATCAGATGAAAACATCTGGACTTGGGTTGGGTAGCTGATATTCAGAGTTTAAATTGCCAAATTGATTAGTCACAGGAATCAGGACTAATAAAGCCAATGCAACGGCCTGTTTTACAAACCGTGGGCCGACCACATGGATGGGCATTCATAAAATTCATTTGTGGGTCGACATGGTAGAGTACACCACAGTAAGCACAGACCAACGTTGACGTTGGTTTTTAACCTGTTCCGGACTAAATCTGAACCAATCATAGACGTCTATGTTTGGTTCAGATTTGGTCCGGCCAGGACCAGCCGTGAATGGTTAAACACTAAGGACACAATACAGAGGATGTTTAAGAAAATATGTTGAGAATCGTATTCCAAAACAGTCACACTGTTGTAATAGTGTGCGGTGTAACTTTAGACACACTATGCTGAGTAAAATAAAAGCATGAAACATTCTGAAAATGTTTCTTGGCACTGACGTTTCTACCAAAACCTCCCGCTCATTTTACTTCACATGCGAAGCAGTCGAAGGTAAATGCACTGCCTTCGCCCAAACCTGGTATGTTCATCTTTGATGAAAACTCCTTATCCTTACGACTCCTTATCCTATGCATTATGTCGTTGTCGCAACAGATTCTTCGGGTTACGCACAATTAAGAGCAGTCTAGAGAACTTCTTACGAGGTAACGAAACACATACCCGAATAGATTATTTCGCTGAACTATCCCATGACGTTTAAAACGTTACTACGTTTAAAGAACAAGTAAAGGTGCCACCAAACAAAGCTATGTGCCAAAATAGTCTGGGGTTAAAAGACTGAGGCACTGGAAGCAAAGCATAGATAAAGTAGTTATAATTTATAAAGTATAAACAGCCGACACTTTAGATGAAGCCATGCAAAAGTATGGTTAAGTAAATGGTTTATAAGGACCTATATTCAACATCTGATGAATGGAATAATGATTCCTAAATGATTTACTAATCCATTATAAATGCGTTATTACGTGGAGTTATAAGGTTCTATCAAAGCATCTTTATAAAACTGCCTTCAGCAGGGATTTTGAAAAGAGGCACTGAATCTGCAAGCTTGGCCCCATGTGGCAGATGTTTCCAAAGTCTAGTGGCCATAATGGCAAATGTCCAGCAAATGGCAAATGTGGGAGAGTGGCAGGGAAAATGGAATTGGATTGTGAGTTGGGGTAAAGTATGGGAATTAGGCTTTGGATGAGAATGGCAGCTGACCACGAGATTTGATAAGAGCCATGGAAGGCATTGTGGACCTGGTACAGTGAAGCATCTTGTGAAGGTGATGGCTTGATTTGTCTGCCTGTGACATTATACAACACTTCCTTTCCCACAACAAATTGCAGTGAGGGAAACCATTCTGAACATGGGAGAGCGAAAGGGAATACACACAAGGTGTTGATCAATACTCCATTCTTTGAGCAGACAATATCCCCAGTTTAGCCTTGTTTATACCTGGCACTATCATGCATCCTGTGTCTTGATCTTGTCCCCATTCTTATTGTGACCACATCTTCAGAAATGTTTCTACACATGGTATTAAAGTGTGTCTGTTATCCGTCCACTGTGACTGCATTGTGAACACATTTCCTGGTGTCACCCTGTATGCAAATTATTTGTAAGATATCGTTTCAAAATAATATTCATGTTATCTGAAATAAAATGAAAAAGCGACTAAAACAGGCTGCGAAATTGCTAAATTACAGTGAATTTCCATATTATGTAGAACGGAAATGTATACATTTGTCCCTTAAACTTTTTCTTCCAAAGTACATTCCACATACAGTGACTTCAGAAAGTTTTCACACCCCTTGACTTTTTCCACATTTTGTAGTGTCACAGCCTGAATTTAAAATGTATTAAATTGAGATTATGTGTCATTAGCCTACATACATAATATCAAAGTGGAATTATGTTTTTAGATTTTTTTTCTTCAAATGAATAAAAAATGGAAAGCTGAAATGTCTTGAGACAATAAAGCAAAAACAGGTTTTTAGAAATGTTTTCAAATGTATAAAAAAACAACTGAAATATCACATTTCCATAAGTATTCGGACCCTTTACTCAGTACGTTGTTGAAGCACCTTTGGCAGCGATTACAGCCTCAAGTCTTCTTGGGTATGACGCTACAAGCTTGGCACACCTGTATTTGTGGAGTTTCTCCTATTCTTTTCTGCAGATCCTCTCAAGCTCTGTCAGGTTGGATGAGGTCGCTGCACAGCTATTTTCAGGTCTCTTCAGAGATGTTTGATCAGGTTCAAGTCTGGGCTTTGGCTGGGCCACTCAAGGACATTCGGAGACTTGTCCCGAAGCCACTCTTGTGTTGTCTTGGCTGTGTGCTTAGGGTCCTTGTCCTGTTGGAAGGTAAAGTTTCTGTTAAGGGAATTTTTATCAATGATGACTAATTATGTATACATTTCAAATAGGACTGACTAATCCGAATACTATTATGTTACTGTATATGTACTAATCCGAATACTATTATGTTACTGTATATGTACTAATCAGAATACTATTATGTTGCTGTATATGTATGAGTTTTCTTTCTTGATCCCAGTGCTGAATATAATGTGTGTAAATGTGGTCAAGAGTTAGAACAATGACTGTCTGTTCCTTGGTAGAAATTAATTAACGATATCTTCAGACTTCAGAATAGTTTTTTAAATGTCTAAAAACCTGTTTCGCTTTGTCATTATGAGGTATTGTGCATAGATTGATGATTTAAAAAAAAATTTTTTAGCATAAGGCGTTAACGTAACAAAATGTGGCAAAAAGGAAGGGGTCTGAATACTTTACGAATGCACTGTATATATATTTTATTACATTTGGAATTTGGTCTTTACTACTATAGCCCAGAGAAGCGCATTGAATAACACATTCATAAATGACAAAAAATATTTTTAAAATGAATTTTAAGATACAAGGTTTAGAAGGTTTAGAAGTGATTTTGATATAAGGATTTTTTTATTATACTACTTAGATTCAAGCACCGGTGCGTCAATCGATTTTCTGGGGAATACACACCAATACAAGCACTATATGTACATTTAGAGGGTAGATGGTTTCTGTATTACAGTTATACCAAGTAATTGTACCACTGACAGACTTTTATGAGCCGTTTTGACTGCAACTAAGCATATACGTCAGGTCATTTTTATTTTGTACATGGTCATGCCTTGTTATAACCAGTTATAACCATGGGCGAGTATATAAGGTGCCTCCTTTCTGCATGTGATCTGTCTATCTGGTCAAAATCCCTTCAACAGTTCCCCTCCACCCTGTGAGGATATGTATAACTTAATATTATATCTCCAGAGAAACCTGGAGTCAAATAAATGTATTTATTCATTTGCCGTAAATTAACTACTTTTCGGACAATACACACCAATATATCACTCTGTGTAGATTCAGACTGTATCTGAGTTCTGTATTGCAGTTGTATTAAGTATTTATACCATTGGCAGACTTTTCATATACCATTACATATTTAGAAATTCCCCAAAATAAGGTAACTTTGGTTTTGTACACAGTCAGACAAACGTGGTATAGAAAAGGACCATCTTAGGTGAGAACATGGGGAGTCAAAATCACTGATGCAGGTCCTCCTCCACCCTTTGGTGGTATGGATAACTTCTGTCTCCTGAGGAAATAAAGGTCCTATCTACAGTTTTACATTACTATAGACTAGCTGTAGGTGTTATTTCTCCTCCAGTGTTTATACTGCAGTAGTTTATATGTCGGGGGGGCTAGGGTCAGTCTGTTATATCTGGAGTATTTCTCCTGTCCCAGCCTCCAGTGTTTATACTGCAGTAGTTTATGTGTCGGGGGGCTAGGGTCAGTCTGTTATACCTGGAGTATTTCTCCTGTCCCAGCCTCCAGTGTTTATACTGCAGTAGTTTATGTGTCGGGGGGCTAGGGTCAGTCTGTTATACCTGGAGTATTTCTCCTGTCTCAACCTCCAGTGTTTATGCTGCAGTAGTTTATGTGTCGGGGGGCTAGGGTCAGTCTGTTATACCTGGAGTATTTCTCCTGTCCCAGCCTCCAGTGTTTATACTGCAGTAGTTTATGTGTCGGGGGGCTAGGGTCAGTCTGTTATATCTGGAGTATTTCTCCCATCTTATCCTGTGTCCTGTGTGAATTAAAGTATGCTCGCTCTGATTCTCTCTCTCTTTTTCTTTTTCTTTCTCTCTCTTTCTCTTTCTTTCTTTCTCTCTCTCTCGAGGACCTGAGCCCTAGGACCATGCCTCAGGACTACCTGGCTTGATGACTCCTTGCTGTCCCCAGTCTACCTGGCTGTGCTGCTGCTCTAACTGTTCTGCCTGCGGCTATGGAACCCTGACCTATTCACCGGACGTGCTACCTGTCCCAGACCTGCTGTTTTCAACTCTCTAGAGACAGCAGGAGCTGTAGAAATACTCTGAATGATTGGCTATGAAAAGCCAACTGACATTTACTCCTGAGGTGCTGACCTGTTGCACCCTCGACAACTACTGTGATTATTATTATTTGACCCTGCTGGTCATCTATGAACATTTGAACATCTTGGCCATGTTCTGTTATAATCTCCACCCGGCACAGCCAGTAGAGGACTGGCCACCCCTCATAGCCTGGTTCCTCTCTAGGTTTCTTCCTAGGTTCTGGCCTTTCTAGGGAGTTTTTCCTAGCCACCGTGCTTCTACACCTGCATTGCTTGCTGTTTGGGGTTTTAGGCTGGGTTTCTGTACAGTACTTTGTGACATCAGCTGATGTAAGAAGTGCTTTATAAATACATTTGATTTCATTTTATCTGTCTCGGGTCAAAATGACCCCAAAGGACTTCAATTATTTTGTTGATACAGAAACACTATAAACTATAAAAAATAAAGAGAGTTGCACACTCCATATTTAATCTCCCAGCAGTAGCAGCGGTAAATTGTTTATATATAGAGTGTGCGACTCTCTTTATTTTCATAGTTTATAGTTTATTCGCCGTTAGTCAGCACCTCCACACAAAATATTATTTTCTGGGTGTGCGCCAGCTCATGTTTATTATGATACAGAAACACTAAGCAGTGATTTAGATGTATTAAAAACAAGTTGATTGAAAAAGTAATGAACAATTTGAAGAATTGAATGAACCACCTTTGGACCTCATTTGGTATGAGGGCTAAGTCAGTAGTGCCACCTGTCAATAATTTTAGAGGACGGGATAGTGACGATTTTAAGTTTCACTGTCCAGATCTGTCTACACTTGTAAGATATCCAGATATAATGTGTGCCTGACTACCTCTAGGTGTGACCAGGAAGATCCGATCAAGGTGCATCTTTTATTCGTTTACACCTTTCTGAAAATGTGGGCACAATCAGAATGTGGAAAAGCGTCGGACGAAGGATCCATGTTAGAACCAGATATAAATGGGGGCTTTTGTGTCTGTGTTGTGTAGTATCCAATGATTGAAATGTCTTTCAAAGTTTTTGGTTAAAAAAAGTATTTTCGTTGAGTTTCGTTGAGCTTTTGTTGAGTTTTTGAGTGCTCTCAACAACCTATTTGTACTGACAGAATATATAAATAAATGGGAGACTTTTGAGTTGTCTGTTTTCCTCTCTTTTATGTGACCCAAGGGAGAAATCCCAGAGTGGTTCCCATCATCCAGGCATTGGAGACAGGGGCCTGTCAAAGCCTCAGCAGGAGCGCAGCTAGGGTGCACTGTGACCTGGCCTCGCTCACAGCATCGCTACAGTGTTTTGGAAGAACCATGGAGGAATTGTAGGTCCCATGGGAATGGAGTCTGGTGTGAAGTGGGGTGTTTCTCTAGAGACAGGAAGGATGGATGGTAGAAGAGGAGTGGAAAAGGCTACCTCCATCCTTTCAACTCACTGAACCTTTGTCATATATCACCTTTTTAACATGTACTATAGCTTGGTGTTCCCTTGTGAATATGAATTGAATTGAGAAAACACCATAAAGACATGAATATACAGTAAGCTTGTGTTTTAGCTCATGGCCTGGGGGTTGTGGCTGTATTTTAGAAGTAGGTTCATTTTGTCAGGGCTGTCTCAACTAAAATAGTTCAAGTCCAGCAAACCATAGATTTCTTACCATAGATTTTAGACCTGTAGATTTCTTTACTTGAATGTTGAGAATGACTTATTAGGCTTACAGGTGTATTGCTGTGTATTTCACTGAGGCAAATCCAAGCTCCGTTAACTTCTCGACTTCAAATCTCCAACAATCCGAGCTGAGCACTCAAGTGCCCTCCACGGTCCTTCAGTACCTTAACAGCATGAATCTAAAATTAGCCCGAAATATTAAACAGCATGAAGTGCTTCGTGGCAATGTAAATATTGATGTCATTGAAGTATTATGTAATGGCGTGGCTCCTTATTACTGTTCAGCAGTAAGCTCATAAGTACACAAAAGGACGAGGAGACTCATAGGGGCAATAGATGCGTGATCACGACATACAGTTTGGCCTGAGGAACTGAGGGGGGACGTAGGGGGAAGACTTTGAGATAATTGTAAGTGCTGAAAAAGCAGTACCCCAGCTAGAAAGCTCTCAACTAATATCAGTGCAAAACACACACACACACCAATAAGCATGACAAAGGCAAACACTACAGTAACACACAGACACAATAACAACACATTAACTAGCACACTCAAAGAATTATACCCACTCACTATCACATAGGTCTTGGATTGCCTATAACCCCCCCCCCCCGCCTCCTTTGATGAATACATAGTATATTCATGTCCTTATAGTGTTTTTGAAGAACAGTTCCTCGTTAGGCTGTGAGGCAGACCCACCATGTCACCACAGTGTTGCACCTTGGGACTCTTGCCCAGCCAATCACCAAAGACTACCCAGCCGGAGGAGGGAGAACCCGCAAGCTTTGTACCCTTAAGTATTTATGGTAATGAAGTGGTCTGGATTAATCATGAGCAATGTGGAAAGAATTCTGATGAACTTGGAGTGCATGGCTGTGAGTCACACTCATCATCAGTGATCTGAGTTCCACTCCAGGCACGGACGTCTCCTCTCTCAATTATACATCATCTAGCTGCCAGGGAGGAGTGTATGCTACAGAACATCATTAATATGGATCTGAGAGGAGGGAAAGGACACAGCTTGATATAATGAGAGGTGCTCTGATTACTATTACAGTCACTATGTCCTATAACAGTGGGACAGCAAGCAGAGGCACGTTTATTATTTATACTTATAGGACTATGTAATATGTTGATGTTTATGCGTGATCATACAGTAGTAGTGGCAAGTGTACGGCTCTGATACTCAGAAAACCTTTAACTGGGATACTCAGTAAACTTTAAGTGCTGATTCTCAGACAACCTTTAACTACTTAACCCTTGTTAGTGTCTGTCCTGAACCGCTATCTCATTCCTTTAATCTTTAGCAAACTTAAACAACTTTGAACTTAAAGGGGAGGTGTGCTGTGATAGATCAATAATCTGCAATGTAATGGTGGCTTCGTCTAAGGCCTTTTACTGCAAACTTGGCTTATTTTTGTACTGTCTGATTTGCTGTTTGTTTTTGGCTTCTTTTTGTCTCTAAAAGAGAATCAGTCCCATCTTACTGTACATTTATCCTGCTTAGTCATCTGAAAGACTCATGAGAGATGAACAACTGACTGGGACACCTGAAGCCAGAAAGCGATCCTAATTTCTCCCATGAGAGTGAGATGTGGTAGAGAGAGATGTGGAAGAGAGAGGGAAGGGAGAGGGAGAGAGAGAGAGAGAGAGAGAGAGAGAGACTAAAAGAGAGGGAGTCAGATTGAGTGAGCGATAGAGCACAAATGGGAGCAACTGAAAAGCATTGTGTTGCTCCCTCCCCGTACCTCCCTCACCCTGTCTCCCCCCTGTGTCCCTCCCTCCCCTGCCTCCCCTGTACAGCAGTTAATTTAAATTCTGCAAGGAGACAACCAATAAATCACCTGCATTCTGACTAATGGTTCCTGCACTGAGGGGAAAACTCTCTCTCTTTCTCTCTCGCCTCTGTACCTGGAGACACTTCACACTGCAAAGAAATATAGGGTAGTGCTATTAGCTAAATGTACACTACTTGTGCGCACAAACACACACACACACACACACACACACACACACACACACACACACACACACACACACATACACACACACACACACACACACGTTATTGCATAAACATTCACACTCTCACAAAAACACACGTACCGTAATATCCACTGACAGGCTGCAGTTGTAAGAGTCAGCAGAAACACAACTCCCCTGTCAGGTTTGCACTTCCTCCAGAGGCAAACATCCCCCAAAGTGATGGTCCATAATTAGCTTCTTCAACTCCACCTCAGCTTTCACCGTTGATGTCTGAGACACAGAAGTTAACCTTGAACCGTCATGCAAAAGCACAGCAATGGTGTTATTCCACAAATATACTGCAGCTGTGAGCTTGACAAACCACAATCATTAAAAAACCTGAACCTTCTCACCCCAAATCCAGGTCCACTATTGTTATCACCACCAGCACGAATACCATTTAATAACTATAGGATTGACTGCAGCGATATTAGGTTAGTAAAAATACTGAAAATCAGCAGTTTGTGGGGAACAGTAGAAAACAAATGCACTCAATAAAATGGGACTAAAATGACTGTGACTAAAACTAAACTAAAACGGTTTTTGTCGACTGATAATAACTAAAACTAACAAGGAAGAAATTACCAAAATGTGACTAAAACTATATTGAAAATAGCTGCCAAAATTAGCGCTGTATTCTGCAGAACCACATAGTTTAACTTGTGCATTTTGATAAAAAAATTAAATAAATCTAATTGCTCCCCTGTGAAGTTGTGACTTGCGACTCCCCTGAATCGGGTCACATATAATAGCATATTATAACATTACCGTAAGAAAAAAACACCAGCTAAATTCTTAATAGATTTTAGGACGCTTGTGCAAATGCTCAAATGTTTCTCTCGCGTGGCCACAACTCAACAGCGCACGCCACTAAGCAAAATATGTATTTGATTGAAACAAAACACAGTTATGCTACAGTTTCTTAACACCATCTGCTCACAGTCAGTGGCGGTTCTAGCTTGTATGGCTCCCTTAGTCGAACGCCCCCTTGGTTGGCATGCAGATGCTGCAGGGACATAATTCACGATTGACAGGGAGAAATGTGAAGGGAGGGTGGCCACAAAAAATGTGTGCGTTAGGTAGCGGCAAAGAAACATGTGTGGAACATGACACGGATCTTTCCAGCGGGATCAAGGAGGCGGGACCAGGCGAGACTGGGGCGGGACAGGGGCGGATCTGGGCGGTTACCTACGGATCCGCAGCCTCGGCCTATTGTAAAGGAGGGTGGGCCAGGGACAGAAAAACTGTATGCCCTTACTGGCACCAGAAGGCTTGTTCTCTCTGGTCTCTGCTGTTCTCTGTTTTGTGCCAGTGAGGCCCAGTGCTGAGGGATGAGAGATGACACCTCAGGCCCCCCTCTATTTCTTCCCGGCCCTCTCGTGACCTGTCACTATCAGTTTGTCACTATTCTACTGAGTCCGCTATGCTAGAAAACATGCATATTCTCATTACCACTCTCTTTCTCTCACTGACTCTGTCTCTCACACACGCGCACACAAACACATTTAGCACACACACACAAACACACACAAACACAGGAAAGGCTCACACTTGCACGCGTACATTTGAGTTCCTGTGAGCTAGCTAGTTTGATGCCATGGACAAGGGACCATTATGAAGGGATGGTGTATACACTCTATAATCTGTGCTACTCTCTTGGTCTTTAAACTGTTCACTCTTTGATGAAAAGGGGCTATCACTTGTGCAGTGACCCGGGGTAACCCGCTGCAGCAAGCCTGGGCTCCCATTCCCCCCAACACATATGTCTGACTGCCAGCTGTGATTGGGGCCTCTGATCCCCCTGCGGGTCCTACATGTGTTTTTACACAGGACTGGACTACGTTCTCCGTCCCTCTCTCCCCCGCCATCCTCCTCTATTCTCCTCCCTTCTCTTCTCCCCCATCCTCCTCCCCTCTCCTCCCCTCCTTCCTCGCTTCCCTTCTCCTCGCTCCTCTCTGTTCTCCCTTCTCCTCCCCAATCCCTCCCCCACTCTCTTCCACCTTTCTCTCTCCCCTCTCCTCCCCCACCCCTCCCCCTCCTCCTGTGACTGGGCGGGGACTCCTGGGCAGCCTTTCTGTCCTGCTGACTTCTGACAGAAGATGATAGAGGTTGTACGCTGTGGGGTGTGACACAGATGGACAGAGCAGTGTGCAGGGAGTACACTCCACTGGACCACACCATCCACAGTCCCCAGTCCCCAGTCCCCCTTTCCACGCCCTCGGCTTGGTCTACAGCTGCAGCAAGAGAGAAGCTCCCCTGCAGTCCTCTCCTCCGGCCTCCTCCAACCCCGTTCCTCCAGACCTGCCAAAAACAGCCAGAGTACTGAAATGTATGTGGGACACTGACCTGGCTGCAGCTGATGCCACGTCTCAGACCCAGTAAACATCTCTTCAGCTGTCTCTCTCCATCTATCCCTCGTAGTATTGAGCCCACAACCAACATTTTTGCTGATATTCCTCCTGACAAAGTCAATTGGAAATGCAAAGGGAGACATGCTAAACGGACAGGCATCATCACCAGCTGAAATACTGTCAACAGCCTAAAGGGGTCTTAGTTCAATGTGAGATCCAAGGATTTTGGGAGGGGTTGTCATGGCCGCATGGCACGAGCAATGACTAATGGGTGTGAGACGAGGTGAGGTGCACACTGGGATACTATACATGGTTGGATGTCAGCCATCTCCACCAAAGCTCCCGAGGGCCCTCTTAAGATCAGGTAAATCCCATGTACAGCTATATTGCCTTGCCTCGCTTACTCTAATCATCTCTCTGTCTCTCCCATTATCATTAAACAGATATTTAGCAGCTAACCTCTCTGATCCTGACGGACGTGAGTACCCCCCCCCCCCCCCTCCTCACCACATACAGTGTAGTAGTACTTTCCCACTCGCCTCTGCTCTATAACTACGTCTCATTAGCTGTATAAATGGAGGGGTCTCACTGTGAATCCATTACAGGGGGAATCTGTCGGGCTCTTTGTATAATCTCTCCTCCACCACTGTGGGATTAATCATCCCAGAGAGAGCAGAAGTCAATCAATTTATCCAGAGAGAAAGAGAGAGAGGTGACAAAACACCTTACGAGAGGGAAACGCTGGGAAATTCTTATAGGCAAATTGAAATGCATGAGAGGAAAGAGGGAGAGAGCAAGAGGGAGAGGCAGAGAATGAGAATGCCAATTAAAAATAGTTTTTAAAACCTTGTTTTCATGGAATATCACGGTCTTCCACATAAATACACAATTCATGAATTTTTGTACTTCATATTTAGTATTTATTAGGATCCCCATTAGCTGTTGCCAAGGCAGCAGCTACTCTTCCTGGGGTCTAAGCAGGTATATATTACTACATTATTACACTGTTATTCACCCCCCCCCCTCCTCTCCCCTGTAACTATTCCCCAGGTCGTTGTTGTAAATGAGAGTGTGTTCATCGTCAACTTACCTGGTAAAATAAGGGTTAAATAAAAATAAATACAAATTTCAATGTACAATATAAAATCCACAATACCACAACAGCATTACAACGTGTTCATGTTACTCGTTTGGTGCGTGAACCCCTAGTGGGACACCTACGACAACATCAGGTGAAATTGCAGAGTGAGAAATTCAAAATACCAAAATACAAAAAAGCTTCACTTCTTGTTAATTCAACCGCGTTGTCAGATTTCAAAAAGGCTTTATGGCGAAAGCATACCATGCAATTATCTGAGGACAGGGCCCCACACAAATACTTTTTCAACCAGCACAGGCGTCACAAAATCACAAAGAGCGATTAAATAAATCACTTACCTTTGAAGATCTTCCTCTGCAATACCAGGGTTCCCAGCTACACAATGAATGGCCTTTTTGTTCGATAAAGTACTTCTTTATATCCAAAAAAGTCTGTTTAGTTGGAGCCATAGGAACTGCATTCTGGGTCCTGTCTATTTGTATTTCCTATAGGCAAGCACTGAAATGGCCTGTAACCTAAAAAAAAACAATTCCGGATGGATCTTCCTCTGGTTTTTGCCTGCCATATCAGTTCTGTTATACTCACAGACATTATTTTAACAGTAACTTCAGAGGGTTTTCTATACAATGCTACCAAGTATATGCATATCCTAGCTTCTGGGCCAGAGTAACAGGCAGATTACTTTGGGCATGTCAGTCATCCAAAATTCCGAACAAAAACCAGTCTCCAAAACAGGTTAGAGTGTTTGTGTATCTCTTCACACGCTGTGTTGTGCACATTTCCCAGAGTCGGTTCTGGACTTGGGGCCTATGAAGAGACCCCTGGTGGATGTCTTGTGGGGTATGTATAGGTGTTTGAGCTGTGTGTTAGCTATTTGAACAGAGTTCAGTACTTTCAACACGTCAATACCTCTCACAAAGACAAGTACTCATGCAGTCAATCTCTCCTCAATTTAGAGTCAGTAGAGATTGACAAACATCGTATTGATATTGGCTGTCTATGTACATTTAACGCCAGTCGTGCTGCTCTGCTTTGAGCCAACTGGAATTTGCTTGTGTTCTTTTTTTGTGGCACTTGACCCTATAACTGGGCAGTGGTCCAGGTGTGATAAAACTAAGGCCTGTAGGACTTGTTTTGTTGATTGTGATGCCAAGAAATAAGAGCAGCTCTTCATCACAGACAGACCTCTTTCCATCTTCGCTACCGTTGAATCAATATGTTTTGACTCTGTCAGTTTGCAATCTAGGGTTACACCATGTAGTTTAGTCTCCTCAACTTGCTAAATTTCATTCATTACAAGATTTAGATGAGGTTTGGGGTTTAGCGAATAATTTGTCCCAAATACAATGCTTTTAGTTGTTGTTATATAACAGGACTAGTTAATTAGTTGCCACACATTCTAGAACTGCAGATCTAGATCTGCAGATCTTTGTTAGCTGTTGCAGTGATTTCATTTGCTATGCTAGCTGACATGTATAATGTTGAGTCATCAGCGTACGTAGACACACAGGCTTTACACTATATTACTGGTAGGTCATGAGTAAAAATAGCAAAAAAGTTGAGAGGGGGGAGGGTGGGGGAGATATGGGAAGGGAGAATGAAGGAAATTAGGGAAAAACTGCAAAGAAAATGACTTTCTGGCGCTAAATGGTTCCAATTATCTGTGCCATCTATTTGGGAAAACACTGGGGTTTGGATGTACTGAGAAGAAAACTGGAGCTGTGGAGATCATTAGAGGTTAGTTGTGTGTGATGAGACTGCACATATTAATAAGCCACTTCATGCACAGTTCATTACAGCAAATAAGCCAATGATTGAAGAATATTTGTTTTTTAAATTGAGTCTGAACTAAATTGAGTCTGAACTAAATTGAGTCTGAACTAAATTGAGTCTGAACTAAATTGAGTCTGAAACACTCCACTAATATGTGTTTATGCATGTACATTTAACAGTTATATGTGTTTCAGAATCTAAAACAACAAATGTTTAACAGTATGTGCTTTTGGTGTTGCGCTGTGTGTATGAGTTTGGACCTGGTGTTGCGCTGTGTGTATGAGTTTGGACCTGGTGTTGCGCTGTGTGTATGAGTTTGGGCCAGTTCTGTAAGCGTGTGTTTGTGGGAAATTAGGCCAGGGTTCCTAGGGTAGCCATGCAACATTTCAGGCTGATGATACCTCTGTGTGTGTAATGAGAAGAAATTAGGGTCGACTGGCGATGTTAACCCACTTATAAAATCTGCCTCCCTTTAAAGGGTGTTAGAAAACCACAATTACCCCCCTGACATTTTTCCCTGCATGATTTATGAAGTGAACATTGCTTCCCTCTCCTCTAGCCCCCGTTTCCCTAGGTAGAGCAATAAAGGGAAGTTAAGGGACGGTATTGATCAAGAAAAAATTGTCTTTGATTTGCCTGGGAGAGAGGAGGGCTACTGATGAGTTTCTCTCCATCCTCCCCACCTAACCACCACACAGGGCCGTGTCTAGCCTTTTGGGGGCCCTAAGCGGGTAAAACATTTTAGTGACCCTCTTGACAGTGGAGAGAAAATGTACATTTTAAAATGAATTTCCTGCAATACACATTTTTCCTTGACTTATGCCATGTTAATGATATCAAAGTGAAAGTGACTAACAAATCAGTGGTGGTCCCCTGGAGGCCAAGGCCCCTGGGCACGTTCCCGTGCATTGTGTAACCGGTCAGTATTAGGCCATGATAGCTGGCTAGACTAATTTACCAATCTAAAAATGGTTAGCTGACATGGCTAATTGAGTGACTGACAGAACAAGAGAAATTGCTGATGCACAACCAAATGTTGAACTTTAACCTTGTGTATTCTACTATTCAATTAATGTCACCTTTATTTAACTAGGTAGGCCAGTTGAGAACAAGTTCTCATTTACAACTGCGACCTGGCCATGATGAAGCAAAAACAACACGGAGTTACACATGGGATAAACAAACATACAGTCAATAACACAATAGAAGCATCTATATACAGTGTGTGCAGATGTAGTAAGATTAGGGAGGTAAGGCAATAAATAGGCCAATAGTGGCAAAATAATTACAAGTAAAAATGTAAACAGTAAGTTGAGATGCTGACTGAGTACCTAAAAAATATGAATACAACTTTTTGGGGGTTGAGGGCTCGCTAGCGGCATGGGGCCCTAAGTGACAGCTTTTGTCGCTTATGTCTGGAGCAGGCCCTGCCACCACCACCCACCCCTTCTCCCCACTCCACCTCCTCCCTCTGGCTGTCTGGCCACCCGCCACGTGTG
This sequence comes from Oncorhynchus kisutch, assembly GCF_002021735.2. NCBI lineage: Eukaryota > Metazoa > Chordata > Actinopteri > Salmoniformes > Salmonidae > Oncorhynchus > Oncorhynchus kisutch. The sequence continues at coordinate 54,470,489 of NC_034183.2, forward strand.
AAGAAGCTTTCAACTCAGATCATCGTCTCCACTTCCACCTTTAATTGGCCATATGTGTCACCACCACCCTGCTGTTATTGGTGGAGAGGAAAAGGAGTGGGAGGGCAGAAGGATGTGACAGGGTGTGTGTGCAGACTTATTTGGTTATTACAAACGCTTGTCAGCATCCCAAATGGCACCCTGTTCATAGCCGCAGGAAGTAGGGGTGCTGAGGATGCTGTAGCACCCCCTGAAGAAAAATACATCTCACAAAAGTAGTGCACTATGACACTATTTGCTTAGATAGTGCACTAATTTTGACCATGGCCCTTGTGGAACCTATTCAAAAGTAGTGTACTACTGTAGGTAAAAGTATGCCATTGTGTGCCGACCTTGACCATAAGAGGGAAGGTGTCTTACGGGGATGAATAAATGAATAAAGGAGATGGGGATAGAGATGCTCTAACATTAAGTGGTCTCAGCAGACATGATCTAGAGCATCAGTATGAATGGCACATACTGGTGCTACAGTACAATACCCACAGAAGCAGCAACACATTTGTCATGACATTCAGCAGGCATTCATTAACATGCATTAACCTTTACTCCTGATCACAGGAAGTGAAGCAGCAGTTACCTCTACATTTTAAGGCAGGGGTTTATTTTCCTCTGCAGTGAGGATACTGAGAAAGGGTATTTGAAAAACAAACACACGAGTTGAAACAACAGCTCACATTCAGAACAACTAGCATGACGCGGTGAAGTGCATTTTGATGACATCATCCGAGCTGGGTTCATTTTCACCCAATGTCAGTTACTACTGCACTGTCTCCAGACATGTCTGTGATGAAGGAGAAAGGGATAGGGGGAGGAAAAGTCAGTTTTTTTTGGATAAGGGTCCACCCTCCTTCCCTTCTCTAAATGGCAAATGTCACAGCCAGGAGATAGAGAGGAGAGAGAGAGAGAGAGAGAGAGAGAGAGAGAGAGAGAGAGAGAGAGAGAGAGATCGGCTGATGGGAGTGTGGTAGAGCAGGAGTTTACAGAAGCCAATATCTCTCTGCAGTGGGGGTGATCAACCAAAGCCAAGCAGTGTGGCTGGCAGAGATCTCAGAGTTGGCAGTGCCAGGGTGCTAGAGGGGTAGCTTGCAGGGTCTAGGGACACATGGTGGAGAGCACATGCAAATACACATACAGTATAGTGACCTCAGCCCATACATCCCCTCCCTCACCCACTAGGCATGCAGCTGACACACACCAAACCTGGGTGGTAGGGCTAACAAATCTCTTGGAAATTATTACAATTCGAAAACATTTTCAACAGTGCTCTTACTGCAGAACGTTTGTCAAGATTAGTTTAGAATGTAACTGTTACACTGTCAATTTAGGATGAATTAATTATAGATTGTCAAGTAGGCTCTGCATGTCCGGGTTAGATCCCTTATACCATGGCAACAACAGAAATGACTACACACGCCAATTTATCTTGCAGGGATCTGAATGTCCAATAGCTAGAAGACAAGACACAACAGAATGAAAATCAACAGTAGCCTAAAGATAATGCTACAAATAGCTGGAATTCCTGTAAGCTAGATATTAAACCTTTGCCAAACAAAGGCCACTCACTCTATCAGCTTTTAGCACCAATGTGATTGTCAGAGTCTATCGAGAAGATAGCGAAGGAGTCAGGCGCAGGACACAGGTAAGAGTAAAAAAAAACGCTGTATTTACTGAATCCAAGAACGGAACAAAAATCACGTTTACAAAAACAAGGACAAAACAGGACTCGATCTCCAACACACGAAAGACAATCACGCACAAAACAGAAAGGGAAACCAGAGGGTTAAATAAGGGACATAATCATGAGATGGTAACCAGGTGTGTAAAACAGACAAAACAAAAGGAAAACTGAAACATGGATCGGTGGCAGCTAGAATGCCGGTGACGTCGACCGCCGAACACCACCCGAACAAGGAGAGGGAACAACTTCGGTGGATGTCGTGACAGTGATAAATGTCTGGGGCTGTGACGTTCTCCATTTTGTAAACAGAAGACAGGAAGAATAAAAATAGATCAAAATAAACACTGAAATTAGTCACTGCAGGTCGAACTGTACCACCTCTTAGCTCTTAGCTAACCCTCTTGACACTAGGGCCAGGGTTTAATCAGATCCGCGGTAATCCACAGTAACTGACAAACGCATATCTTGTCATTGCTTTTGTTTAGGCGGTTCGGGATTTTCTAACTGCATTGGAGCTGTCAAATCCACAAGTGGCTCCCGTCTCTATGCCTGTTGCAGACATCTGAGGTCTGTCACATTGGTAGAAATCCATTGTGGCCGTGTTACACGTTCTAACACTGGAAGGTGGAATGTACTCTACACCTTAATTAGGCTGACATAAATGTTTGTTATTTAGTTCAAGGATTTTGAATTTGAGTGTCACTATTTTTACGTAGCCTTTCTCTTTCTGAACGTCTAATGCAGTTAGGATATAGGGACGGGTGTGGTTTCATGGCCAAAATAGCCGCCGCTCACCGATTTTACAGCTCTAGCGCAGTTACACCTCCTACACCCAATGAAAAGCGATGCGTTTGTCAGCTAACCAGGGTTAACGCTGATCTGATTCAATCCTGGCCCAGATCCACGGGTATGCACATTTCAGTCAACTGCTATCCTTTATTTGTCTCTGGAACTACCCCGTAGAAGTTTCTAGAACCAGGCAGAGGCTAACAGAGTCGGTCTGTGTGGTGGCATTGCTCAGACAGACCTTTGGAAAGACAGGGTACCATATGATGTCCATCTACCATTGTCCGTCTGTCCGTCTATCTATCCATTTGTTAAAAAACGGTGTTGAAATAACATTTACTGCTGGTTTGGTATGGATTTGCTGACACACAGAGTAAATGGTCCACTTTTCATTTTGTGAATGCAACCCTTTCTAATTTAAAAAAGGTCTGTCTGTCTGTCTCCCTCGCTCTTCTCACCACTGTCTCCTTCTCTCTGACTCGCCCTGTGTCTGGGCTGTCTGGGCTGCTGATAGATGAGTATCTGCCCTGGGATTATGTACTGCGAGCTGCTAATAATGTTGAAGAGCCTCCTGGGCTCTCAATCCCTGAGCAACGGCGCAATAAAGCCGGGTGCTGGGAAATACATGGCTATTTAATGGAATCGCCTGTCCAGGAGCTGAGGGGAGCTTCAGTGCCGAGCTATATTTACAGTTAGCCCCCATGCCACTTCCGTGTTCGCCTCGCCTGCCTGCCTGCCAGCCCCCTCAGAGGACAACAGGCATCTGCCGCTCCGCTCGGCAATACCTCGATGCTTCCTCCCACCCACGCCACACACCACTGCCACGAGCACACACTCTGCTCACACAGCCAACAAAGTAAAAGCCAAAGAGTATAGAGTCAACCAGTCACGTGTCGGAAGTGGCAAAAGGCCAGGCAAAAGTCAAATGGGTGACACGTGATCGAGGTGAGATGAGCTAATGCTCCCGCGAAGGCTGTCAGATAGACCGTGCCACTTTGTAAACAACAAGTGGGTTGTTCACTTTTGGTTGCCGGCGCCGCAGTTGTTACGTCTGTCTTTTTTCAGACCTTGTCATTAATTTGCACCATCTGTCTCACACCGAAGTCAAGAACAACTGTGACACGACGCACCACTTCTTCCGTCTTCTCTTTCTATTTATACTGCGATAAGGAGAAATCAGCACAGGGATGGCATTGCTCTGGCTGCCACACGGGCACACACCTCCATCTTCCAGGGCCATATGGCTCATCAACAGCAGGGGGGCCGTTGAGTCCTCTGACTCTGGGGCACGAAGGGGCTCAGACCTTTACTTCATCCAAGTCACAGGTTTGACATCGAGATCCACAGCACCACATATACTCTATACTGAACCCCCTAACATCAATTCAGCTCACTGTGTGTCTCCGTGATAACCTCTGTCTCACATCTCCTTGTAAGTGTTATAGCACAACAACTGACAGGTGGGGTGATTGTGTGAGATCAGTGATGATTAGTTTTACTGAGAAAGTCGTTGGTCTCACAGGCAATACGAGCTGTGTTTCTGGCCTCCGGACACGCTAGGGGTCTTGGTCGTCCTTGTGTCCACACATGTTGACCCCGGCACTGGGCTTGTGTATGCGCAGTGTGTCAGGAACGAGAGCGAGCGACTCCGCATGACTCATTACATGCTCTTGGACTGTTTTAATGGACACAGATTGACAGCCGCACACATGCAATGTTCAAGGCAGCATCCTGGCACGGAATCTTTCTAATCTGGTGTCAGACCCGCTCCAGAACAGCAGGCATTGGCACAGCCAACTGTCTTATATCCCCACAGTTAGATATACACACATACTCTCACATACAGTACACACACACACACACACAAACAATCGCAAACACAAACAGACATATAGGACATAGAAAGCTATGCATGCAGACACACTCCCACACTCACACACACACACACACACACAGTAGTTCCTGATGGTCAGAACACATCGCCTGTCCACAGCATAGTGACCTTGATTCTGGATTCAGTTGAGCACTTCCCTTGCCTCAGTCGGCATTCTGATCTCTGTCTCAATTGATTCCTTGGAGGAGGTGGGGAAGCTCAGCTCTCTTTGTTCTGGGTGGAACTTAGTTGCCCTCCGTTGTGCACAGGGTTGACAGAGGTTAGTAATTGAAAGTGACATCATTACGCAAAGCTTTGTCATGCTTCCCTCATCCATTCCCAGGACCCTCTCACTCTCTGGGCTCCATCTCTGAGGCTATTGTCTAGGTCAAGCGCTGGAACACAAAACGCTATTGCTGCACCGAAATCACCTCGGCCGTCTTCCTCGAACCCGGCCAATCCAACATTTCAATACAGCAGTCAACTCGTTTTATTTTCCTTCTTTCTTCCTTCCCCTTGGTCCTCATCACAATCAGCAAACATTTAACCAGCCTATTCGGTTCACAACGCGGGCCATTGTAGATAGGCATGGCTGGAGTCATGCAAGTACTATACAGTCCCCACTGTGTGTGTTCTAAGCGTCCTTCCTACACACACTCTGGCTTCTGTCAGGGACGGCTGTGTAGAGGTTTGAATTTCTGGGTGTTTAAAAGAATAAAATAATTCCACTTTTGCAACCTTGAGCGACAATGATAATATTACTGAAAGAAGTTGAACTACACTATTGGTTAAAACTTTATTTGAATAGTCCCATCTGTAGATGCTCTATAGACTATCTACAGACTATAAGTACAATTTCAACTAACTATCTACTAACCCTAGTTCTAACCCTAACCCTTATCCTAATCCTAATCTTAACCCTCACCCTAACTCTTATTCTGAACCTAATCCTAACCGTAACCTTAGCAGGAAGTTGTTGTCAACAGATAGTTTGTTGATAGTATGATAATCTGTAGAGTATGGTGTGAGTATGGCGTGAGTATGGTGTGAGTATGGTGTAGACAGTCATCTTTTCATGTTTTTATATCGACAGTAGGTTGCCAAGCCTACCAAGGCTGAAGCAAAATAAAATATTTTTGGAGCAGAGTAGATAAGTGGATATTGAAAATGTTTTTTTTGAAACAGTCAGGCAGAACCCATGACTAAGGCAAGAGATGAGCACCACTGACTTGGAATGCCCAATTTCTGCTGTAATGTGTACTGTAATGTTAAGAAAAAAGAGAAACCCTGTATACAGCAGTGCATCAAGATCAAGTGCTGGTTTTGGCAGGTACACCTTGTCTTTAAAAACATGTTTTTTTACACTTGTTTTGTGTACAGTATACTGTCCTAATGGTTACTCTAGTACAGCATTAACTAGGTTGGGCTAACTCAACTGACCGCACATTCCCCTTGCTCTCCCGCAGGGTATGTGTGGTAGTGACCCGATCCAGGGTCCAAACCCCAGCTGGATCCCAGCTCTGGCAGGAAGCCCAGCCCCACGCTGTCTCTGACCCTCTGTTTCTTGGCCAAGACCAACACCAGCAGACACGAAACAGTGACCCCCGTGGAGCACCATGCTGACGGAGCAGCCAGCTGACCATGCAGGGTTCACTGACCACACTAAACACAATGACCACGAAGCATTGACCAAGAAGTAATGTCCAGCAGAGATATTCTTATGAGCCAGCCAAAAAGTCAGTTACTCTCATTCTGTTGGACCCCTTCAGTCATTTCATAACTTCGCAGTCTCCCTAAAGAACAATACAGTTGAAGTCAGGAGTTTACATACACTTAGGTTGGAGTCATTAAAACTCGTTTTTCAACCACTCCACAAATGTCATGTTAAGAAACTATAGTTTTGGCAAGTCGTTTAGGACATCTACTTCGTGTATGACACAAGTACATTTTACAACAATTGTTTACAGACTACAGTGAATTATAAGTGAAATATACAATTGTTGTATCACAATTCCAGAGGGTCAGAAGTTTACATACACCAACTTGACTGTGCCTTTAAACAGCTTGGAAGATTCCAGAAAATGATGTCATGGCTTTAGAATCTTCTGATAAGCTAATTGACATCATTTGAGTCAATTGAAGGTGTACCTGTGGATGTATTTCAAGGCCTACCTTCAAACTCAGTGCCTCTTTTCTTGACATCATGTGAAAATCTAAAGAAATCAGCCAAGACCTCAGGAAAAAAATTGTAGATCTCCACAAGTCTGATTCACCCTTGGGAGCAATTTCCAAATGCCTGACGGTACCACATTCATCTGTACAAACAATAGTATACAAGTATAAATACCATGGGACCACGCAGCCATCATACCTCTCAGGAAGGAGACGCGTTCTGTCTCCTAGAGATAAACGTACTTTGGTGTGAAAAGTGCAAATCAATCCCAGAACATCAGCAAAGGACCTTATGAAGATGCTGGAGGAAACAGGGTCAAAATTATCTATATTCACAATCAAACGAGTCGACATATATCGACATAACCTGAAAGGCCGCTCAGCAAGAAAGAAGCCACTGCTCCAAAACCTCCATAAAAAAGCCAGACTACGGTTTGCAACTACACATGGGGACAAAGATCATACTTTTTGGAGAAATGTCCTCTGGTCTGAAACGAAAATAGAACTGTTTGGCCATAATGACCATTATTATGTTTGGAGGAAAAAGGGGGAGGCTTGCAAGCTTAAGAACACCATCCAACCGTGAAGCATGGGGGTGGCAGCATCTTGGTGTGGGGGTGCTTTGCTGCAGGAGGGACTGGTGCACTTCACAAAATAGATGGCATCATGATGTAGGAAACTTATGTGGATATATTGAAGCGACATCTCAAGACATCAGTCAGGAAGTTAAAGCTTGGTCGCAAATGGGTCTTCCAAATGGACAATGACCCCAAGCATACTTCCAAAGTTGTGGCAAAATGGCTTAATAAGGACAGAAAAGTCAAGGTATTGGAGTGGCCATCACAAAGTCCTGACCTCAATCCTATAAACAAAATTGTGGGTAGAACTGAAAGAGTGTGTGCGAGCAAGGGTGCCTTCAAACCTGACTCAGTTACAACATCTCTGTCAGGAGGAATGGGCCAATATTCACCCAACTTATTGTGGGAAGCTTGTGGAAGGCTACCCGAAACGTGTGACCCAAGTTAAACAATTTAAAGGCAATGCTACCAAATACTAATTGAGTGTATTCCACTGGGAATGTGATGAAAGAAATAAAAGCTGAAATAAAATCGTTCTCTCTACTATTATTCTGAAAATTCTTAAAATAAAGTTCTGATCTTAACTGACCTAAGACAGGTTATTGGGATTAAATGTCAGGAATTGTGAAAAACTGATTTTAAATGTATTTGGTTAAGGTGTATGTAAAATTCAGACTTCCACTGTACATTAAGGTCACATTAAATCTGTATTTACTGTGTGTAAGGCAAAGTACCATTCATACTCGTGTTCAGACGTGTTTACAATCCTTTAGAGTTTCTCTGGATAAGTCTGAAGTGTTTGTTCTCCTCTTGGTCCTTTGTTACTTTCCAGAGGCATCTCTATTGATCTCAGCCCCACAAGGGAAGGAGCATTGAGTTTGTACCCGGTGAGTCAGACACTTTCCCTGGGCAAGGAGGCTTTTAGTTACCCCTTCTATGAACCTAAGTCCCTTCTTCATCAACCATTTCTAACCATTCTACATTGTTTCTCTACATCTTCTAAGAGAACTCTAGTTTCACACTGTGCTATGGCTTCTGACACGTTAAACTATGGCCGGCTCATAATAGAGGACCTCTGACAAGTTAAGTGTGTGTGTGTGTGTGTGTGTGTGTGTGTGTGTGTGTGTGTGTGTGTGTGTGCTCTGTATATATGTGACACCACAGACCTGAGGAGTGACAGACTGCAGGGAGTACGTCACTCCTCAGGTGATGCCCATGCGGCCCGGAGACAGATCATGGCATTGTATGAATTATACACACTCTGGAAGCCGTCTCCACTCAGGGTCGTGTGAGAGAGGAGAGGAGAGCAGCAGCCAAGGGGGACTGAGAAACAGCTCTCACTGCATTGATCCTGCCAGAGCAGCAGCGCCGGGCTCCAGAGCGAGGTGGAGAAGAAGCACTTTTCCATTTAGCGCCTGACAATATCCAAGCTTTCTAGTCATTTCCTGTCTTTCAGGCCAAAGGAAATGAATCAAAGGGCTGTCAAGGATAGGCTCAGGAGTGCTCCTGCAATATGAGGTGTTGAGGAAGAGAAAGTAACTTTGATATTTAAGGTTTATTCATTCTTTATGGACTCTAGGGCAATGATATGGGACCACGTTGCTACACTGTGGATACTAAAGCTAACAGAGCTGGAGGTGTAATTCCTTCTGCCCATCTCTCTCTCTCTCTCTCTCTCTCTCTCTCTCTCTCTCTCTCTCTCTCTCTCTCTCTCTCTCTCTCTCTCTCTCTCTCTCTCTCTCTCTCTCTCTCTCTCTCTCTCTCTCTCTCTCTCTCTCTCCCTCCCTCCCTCCCTCCCTCCCTCCCTCCCTCCCTCCCTTTGTGTCACTCCCATTTAATCACAAACGTCAGGCTATTGATTCTTGGTTCAGGCTTCTTCTGAAAATATCACTTGACTGACATGGCTTCAATGACCAAAACATCATTATCTCTGTGGATGTGCAAACACACACACACACACACACACACACACACACACACACACACACACACACACACACACACACACACACACACACACACACACACACACACACACATGCTTAGTTATACCTAAACAATGTGGACATGTGCAACATATATAGGTATACAGTGTACATGCAAGTGCTGTCATGACATTGTATGTGTATGTTTACATAGGATGCATTCGGGTACAGTGCAATATGTACGCAGAGGGATCTGTGTACAGATGGATGTATTAACTACAAAAACACCTGTTTTTATTTTAATGCTGGTGCCACTCTACACACACAAGCTTGGTAGCTGGTCCAACATTTTGCCAATTCTCTGAAGTTCAAAGACATTCAATGTCCCTTCATCGAAGCCACTCCTCCTGTGGGCCTAATTCAGAAAATGCATGTCATATAATAACAAGATGCCTACACCCTCTGTCGCTCTCTCCCCACCATCAACATTTCAGTTGCACCTCGCGCCCTACACTGTCCATTTCATTTAAATAGCTCGCTCGCTCCATAGCTGCTGTATCTGCCCTGTTTGGTGATGTTGGGCTAATTGTAACAAATATGTTTTGTTTTTTGGTTTAAAAAGGAACAATATAAGCCGTTACTTTTTGGGGTTGGAACTTTATTTTGCTGGTTGGAACAAAAAAAATTATGGTTCTGTTCAGAACGAAACGATTGGAAAATAATTTTGGTTCCAACCCCTGCTTGTTAGGGTATATAGAAGAAAGGAGACCACATTGTTCTGAGGGAGAAGGGGGTTACAAGACCGAGAGAGAACAAAAAAATAAAATATAAACTCACACAATTGTGATTAATTAGCTGCCCATCACAAGAGCTGGAGATAGTGGGGATGGATGGATTGCCTATTAGGCCTGAATAGAGGAGATGGGGTTGCAGCCAGGTAGCTCGTCTGGAGTTGACACCTGAAGACAATTCACAGAGTGTGCATCCTTCCCCAGTCAGCCACGGCAGAGCAGAGGAGAGGCCCCACTCCTGTCTGTATCCTCCATCCATCTTATCTTTGCAACTCTCACCTGGCAGCCCATTAATTGAAGGAGAGTGAATGGACTGGGCCATGCAGCTCTAACTCCCTAACTCACCCTATCTCCCATTCAGACTCACTGGAGGGCTTAAAGGGGCATTCTGCCATTTCTACATCAATTTTTGGACTTATAAATTAATGGTATACATTATACCCACTGATTCTTGAAAATGCCGTATGAGCTTAGTTCTACTATCATACGCCATCAGAACCCATAATATGAGCTTGTTTTACACCAATGTTTGTAAACAACGTCAATGTAAACAAATACTGTATAGCCTCAAAACATGGTTCAAACTACAATGTTGATACCATGGATGGTCAGTCCTTGCATCCAGAACTCTGTCTTTGAATTTGACAGTGGTTGCATTTCTTCAGCCCCATCCCTCAGCTGGTTTAAGAGCGTGGGCTTTCTCTATACTGGTCATGGTGTTGGTGGTGGTGATGATGATTGAATATTTGAGAAGTGCATTCTCATCATTTATTGCTTTGGCATTGGTTCATTACTGCCTAATGTGCAATGCACATTACTGAACTATTAATGGCAAACGTCATATTTTGATTGGACTATTTTGACTATTTTGTATGGAGACAATAACACAGTCAAAACCGAAGGTCTCCATCAATGTCAAGCTGTTAGAATCTAGGTGCCAAATAACACATAATCTCTATCTCTCTGTCTCTCTCTCTCTTTCTCTCTCTCTCTCTCTCTCTCTCTTTCTCTCTCTCTCTGTGTCTCTCTGTCTCTCTCTCCGTCTCTCTCTCTCTTTCTCTCTCTGTCTCTCTCTCTCTCTCTCTCTCTCTCTCTTTCTCTCTCTCTCTGTGTCTCTCTGACTCTCTCTGTCTTTCGCCCTCTCTCTCTCTCTCTCTCTCTCTCTCTCTCTCTCTCTCTCTCTCTCTCTCTCTCTCTCTCTCTCTCTCTCTCTCTCTCTCTCCTCTCTCTCTCTCTCTCTCTCTGTGTCTCTCTGTCTCTCTCTGTCTTTCGCCCTCTCTCTCTCTCCCCCCCACCCTCTCTCTCTCTCTCTCTCTCTCTGTCTCTCGCCCTCTCTCTCTTTCTCCCCCCTCTCTCTCTCTATCTCTCTCCCTCTCTCTCTGTCTCTCTCTCTCTCTTCTGGGGTGTTGCTGTGAGACCTTAATCAGGGACCCACTGTTGTTGCTCTTCTCAACCTCTCACAAACAAAGATATTTTAAGGTCTGCCAACTGCAGAGGTGCCAACACAGAAACAGGCTGTACGTTTCTCTGTCTCCAGATCAATCTGATTATTCCCCAGGTTCCTCTCACTGGCAAGACAGCCACATCCACCCCCACATACACACTTACTGACTTTCCCCCCAACGTGACCAAAACAATTACACAGCCAAAGTCATTCAGTTAAAGCAGAGGGCCTTTGGGGAAGTTCGGCAGAGATTAAAGCTAATCGGGGGAAATAAGTAAATCAAATGTAGTGTTTATTTTCCAGCCACAGGCATTGACTTGGTTTTTCTTATTCAGTAAAGACAAATCTAAAGTACCCTCACTTGGCCCATTCAAAGGCAATATAGGAATCATGTTCCCATTTCAATCAATTTTACATTGATAAATGTTATTGTTTCTCTCCAGGATGCCAAGAGATTCCTTTGATGCTACTTAATATGGCTGGATCAATCAATCATCTCATTTAGACACAACAGTAACTGTATCATTATGGTTTGGGTGATATAACACTGGGCTGCTTGGGATATTTTTAGCTCAGTGGTGATGACCGCTTCAACAGAATGTGAAACCCTCTTCCCCCTCTTGGCCTTTCAGTGCAGTCACAGCTATTTTCTCAAAGCCAGACTGAATGTGACTTTGGCTGGGTCATCAAACTGCTTTTTCTGTGTAGATAGATCCAGCCAGATCTACTATTATCCTCAACTGACCCATCACTAACCACAAAGCCTTAATGGTCTCTGTGTCTCCCACCATCCATATCTCATCCTCACAATCTCCCTCCATCTCTCTCTGGAAGAAAAAAGCATCCATGATCCACACATCCAGGCACCTTTCTGTATGTTGCATGGAAGTTAGGAATGATCTCCTTAACAAACTGTCTTTTTTGTATCACACCCTTTCTCTTCTTCTCTTGAAGCTCAGTTATCAGAAAGAGGCTAATTGGCCTTTAACTTCCCAACGCCGTCCCTTTCTCAGAGAATTCCCTTGAAAGACAACTGTCGTCTGTCTCTTAATTGCTGGCTGCTTATTCACTGCTTCTTTATCTCTCTCTCTCTCACTGTCACTCACTCACTCACTCACTCACTCACTCACTCACTCACTCACTCACTCTGTCTTTCTCTCTCCCTCTCCAGAGCAATTCTCTCACTGTCTCTGTGTGCTGTTAGGTCACAGTACTAATGAAAAAAGAATGCTTGAAGAGTTAAGAGACTATGTTAAGATCAATAGTCTGGTATCCTCTGGGCTAAAGAGTGGGCTGATTATTGCTGATTAGGAGCCATAGTGGATCAATGCCCCTGATTGGTCCTGTCGTTGTCTGATGGATGCTTTGTCCCCCCGCTATTGGTCGATCAAGCCAATAAAGAAGGGAAACCGATGTTGACCAACATTGAGTGTTCATGTAATCTAACATTCATATTACATGCTAGAGCTTCAGGTTCCTCTGTGTCCACATCACTAAGGATCTATCATGGACCACACACACTAATGCAGCCGTGAAGAGGGCACGACAACGCCTCTTCCCCCTCAGGAGGCTGAAAGGATTTGGGTCCTCAGATCCTCAAAAAATCCTCAGCTGAACCACTGAGAGCATCTTGACTGCCTGCATCACCACCTGGTATACAGTACTTAACTGGGGCCGAGCTCTCTGCCATCCAGGACCTCTATACCAGGCGGTGTCAGAGGAAGGCCCTACAAATTGTCAAAGACTTCAGCCACTCAAGTCATAGAACTGTTCTCTCTGCTATCGCACGGCAAGCGGTATCGATGGACCAGGTCTGGAACCAACAGGACTCTGTACAGCTTCTACCCCCAAGTCGTAAGACTGCTAAGTAATTAGTTGAATAGTTAACCGAATACTGTAGCTACCCGGACTATCTGCACGGGCCCTTTTTTTCACTAACTTTGTTGGACTCATCACATAAACTGCTGCTATTGTTTATTATCTGTCACTTTATTCCTGTATCTACCTCAATTATCTCGTACTCCTGCACATCGACTCGGTACTGGTACCTCGTGTATATAGCCAAGTTATCCTTACTCATTGTGTATTTATTAGTACTTTTATTATTACATAGATTTTTCTATTATTTCTCTATTTTCTTTCTCTCTGCATTGTTGGCAAGGGCCTATAAGGACGCGTCTCACTGTTAGTCTGCTCCTGTTGTTTACGAAGCATGTGACGAATAAATACAATCATCATTTGATTTCAGTAGGGTGTGCCAGTGTGACGGCTGTGGCCACATCACAATGTCACTCAGGCAGACAAAAGACAAACCCCAGACTTTATTGAGTCACCTAGCTACATATTGAGAAGCTCCGCCAGGGATAGAGCTATTATCTAACCTACAAATGCTTGAAAGAGGAAATAAACAATGGAATTAAATTGCTCAGTGGATAAACACACATGAAAGAAGCACTCAAGGGCCTCTCTGTGTCTCTGAGCAGGTTGAGTGTCATTGCGCTCTCTCAACGCGGGGCATGTTTGGAGCACGCTCGACATTCTGTGAACTGGCAAGCTGAGCTAGGGAGCTACAGAGAGACAGAGGAGCTCAGTGCACCTGCCTGCCTCTGTGTCTCTGTTTGGCCAATGTCTGGCTCTGATGTTTACACCCACTAATTTGGTTCTAACTCGTCCTCCTCCAATGGAGAGTGAGTAGAGAGCGAAAGCGAGAGCGGAGAGAGAGACAGAGAGAGAGAGAGAGAGAGAGAGAGAGAGAGAGAGAGAGAGAGACAGAGAGAGAGAGAGAGAGAGAGAGAGAGATGTATTATGGTCAAAATGCGGTAGAGCAGAATTATATTTCATTTATCGCTGTCTCCCTTTGTTGTATAAAACCCACTTTAATGAACCAGGTACTCAAGGGTCCTCTCCAAGTAGCTCGATTGCCATGGATGGCAATCACGGCAGGCAGCTCTGTAAATGTTTTAGCACCCACACTACAATGTTCACAGGCTGCCTCAAAATGAGCTTGTTTCTGTTGGAGTGGGATCATACTCATCCCTCTTTGTTCAAGTTTTCTTGAGTGGAGAGATGTTTTTATTTTTTAGAAACGTGCACCTGGTGCACCTGGCATTGTTTTTGCTTTGGGGGGGGGGAGCAGCTGTGTCAATAGTGATGATGGATTTGTCAAGTTAAAGGGGTCGTTGGCGAGAAGGGGAAGGCAGGAACTTTGACCTTCAGCCTCTGTGGATGCCAGGTCATTAGCAATCAATAAACAATAGATGGTGTTAGTGGTTGCGGTAGGGAATGATTCAATGTCCCTGTCTTCAGATATAATCTGGTACATTTCTCTTACCATCTCAATCACGTCTACAATTTCACACAACTGATACGTTTGCAATTACTGTAAGTGATAAACAAGAATAGACATACTGTGGCAACTATAGAGAGCAGTGTCTTAAAACAAATGTTAATTTCACTCGATAAATGATAATTAGGTGAATTCGTTATTATACTGTATTCGAAAAATGGGATTATTTTCCCTTATTGACGGGTAACCAAGAACACATTGACGGAATAATCACCACTCGCCAGTCCCAATTATATGAAAATCACATGTATATCAAATGATAGCAGTTTGCATAGCCCATGAAGGTTACTGTGCTCTATTAAATTAGATTTGAAAGATGTATTACTGAATGGGCCAAGAATTTCAACATCAAATCAAATGTATTTATATAGCCCTTCTTACATCAGCTGATATCTCAAAGTGCTGTACAGAAACCCAGCCTAAAACCCCAAACAGCAAGCAATGCAGGTGTAGAAGCACGGTGGCTAGGAAAAACTCCCTAGAAAGGCCAAAACCTAGGAAGAAACCTAGAGAGGAACCAGGCTATTTGAATGTGAAATAGGCTCATACTGCATCTATCTTCTGTGCTCATATTCCAAAGTATGACATTTAAATATCATTGAAACGTTTGTTAGAATAATTATGCCATTAACCTCTCCTTCTGGTGATTCAAAAGCAGGTCTTGAGAGTTGAGGACCATTTCTACTTCAGTGTGAAGCAAAGGTTAAAGGAGAAGTTTACCCAAAATCAAGAAACTCCCAAGTGGTTCCATAAATTGAAACTTGTTCAGTGGAGTTTGCCCTCTCCCCTTCTTGCTCCCTGGGATTGCAGAACCGAGACAGCTGCAAAAACGGGTCACATGATACGTGACATTGCTGGATGCAGGCTCGCTCTTCTCCGTTGTTAGTGAATGTGTGAATCACAAACCTGGCAAATTCACTATTTTATTGAAAGCGGACAAATAAGCTATTTTTGTCAAAAGTAGAATGTGTAATTCTCACCTAAAACATCTGTGATTATTTGATATTCTTATTTTATGTAGCAGATTGCCACAGCAGTGGAGATGGGTGACAACTGTGTGTGACCTATGCGCAACCATGGCCGCCATCCTGGGGGACACCCTGCTCACATTGTGCCCTTATATGGAGCATGAGGTCACAATTTTACTTTTTGGAGAAGGAGCTGGTGCGACTGTTCATAGAGTTAGCCCTATGACAAGTGAAGTTAGTTATGCAAAGTGGAAAAAGAGATTGTAGCAAGAGCAGGCTGGTGTTTGCTCCCTGGCAGCACTTTATACAGGAAATAAAGAGAAGAAGACACAAAATGTCACAGTTTTCCGGTAGAAGATACATGGAGATGCAGAAGATGGTTAGCAGCAATTAGAAGTAGTAAATATGACGTACAAACTCCTGCAGCCAACTTTACATCGCTGTGTGTGTGTGTGTGTGTGTGTGTGTGTGTGTGTGTGTGTGTGTGTGTGTGTGTGTGTGTGTGTGTGTGTGTGTGTGTGTGTGTGTGTGTGTGTGTGTGTGTGTGTGTGTGTGGGTGTGTGTAGCAAGCACTTCAGCGACGATGCAAATTAACGAGATGTGCAATCTGAAATGATGGGGGTAGAAAACTGAAGGGTACTAAAACATACAGCTGTTTCTACTGTATTTCCATGGACTGGATCTGGCACAGTGCCAAAATACAAAGGTGTGTTTGAGAAGAGAAAGCAAGCGTTTGGGTGTATGTAGCCTGATTCTTGACGTTTGAGGTGTTCTTATTGTGCTATTACCATTACACCATATCATGTAGACGTGCCGTACCCTGCTCAACGGCACTTAAACCTCTTGTCTTGTGCATTCAACCACCAGACTGTGTTGATCCTGAGGAAGGGGTTCTAAAACGGTGGCTGCCATCTGAAGTTCAATTTGCCAATTTTTTTTTGTCAGAATAGGCTATTCTGGCTCAACTAAATAAGGTTCAACAACGTCAACGTCCCCCTAGTAGGCTACTCTGCCTCCTCACGTCGTCAGACATGTTCTTGGTTGTTTTTCTTAAGAGAACTATAACGCCACTGTACTGTCTTCCAGGTGAAACGGAAATCGTACCGCTTCTTAGACTTGCTTTCAATGAGAATGACAGATCTATAAGCCCCCCCAAAAAATTCAGATCACCCCAACATTTACATACTGCGTCTTTCAATATCCTCACTAGATCTACCCCCCCCAAAAAAACATGCGACACCAACCTTCATGTAAGTGCATATCATAGTGACGTTTCTAAGTAGCAGGGTGACCCCCACGAGGGGAAACTCCACTGAACAAGTTTCAATGTATGGAATCACTTGGGAGTTTTGGGATTTTGGGTAAACTTTTCCTTTAAAGCCTCTACAGGATCGGTGGGTTGAGCTTACGTTTACGGTTGAGCTTACGTAGGCTAATGTGATTAGCATGGAGTAAGTAACTGTCAAGCCCTGGCCATAGAGAGGCTTTTTATTCTCTAGGGTGTGACTAGGGTGGGCGTTCTATGTTATTTTTTCTATGTTTTTGTATTTCTTTGTTTTTGGCCGGGTATGGTTCTCAATCAGGGACAGCTGTCTGTCGTTGTCTCTGATTGAGAACCATACTTAGGTAGCTCTTGCCCACATGGGTTTTGTGGGCAGTTATTTTCTGTTTAGTGTGTTTTGCACCTGACGGGGCTGTTTCGGTTGTTTCTATTGTTCCTTGTTGTATTTAGTGTTCAGTTTATTAAAATAATGATGAACACTTACCACGCTGCATCTCGGTCCTCACCTTCTTCCACCAACGGCCGTTACAGTAACACAACAAATTCCCAGGACATAGTGACAGGATGGTGTATTGGAGGCGAAGTCAAGTGCAGGAGAGCAGATTATAACGAACAGGCGCACTTTTATTATAGTTCCAAAAAACGAGAGCACTAAATGAATCAAACAATTACACACAAAACATGATGTGAAACAAAGGGTTAAATACAAGTAGTTAATTGGGGAAATGAAAACCAGGTGTGTATGGAAACAAGACAAGAGAAATGGATATACGAAAAATGGAGTGGCGATCGCTCGAAAGCCGGTGACGTCGATCGCCGATTTTCCGCCCGAACGAGAGGGGCTGACTTCGGCAGAAGTCATGACACATAGACATATCTGATATGGGCAGAAAGATTAAATAATTTTTATTCTAACTGCACGGTCCAATTTACAGTAGCTATTACAGTGAACGAATACCCTGCTATTGTTTGAGGAGACTGCGCAGTTATGAACATGAAAATGTATTAATAAAAGCAATTAGGCACATTTGGGCAGTCTTGAACATTTTGAACCAAAATACAATGGTTCATTGGATGAGTCTAACACTTTGCACAAACACTACTGCCTTCTAGTGGCCAAAATCTCAATTGCGCCTGGGCTGGATTAATACATTATGGCCTTTCTCTTGCATTTCAATGATGGTCCCAAAAAAATTGTTCTTTGTATTATATTTTACCAGATCTAATGTGTTACATTCTCCTACATTAATTTAACAGTTCCACATCAAGTGTTGCCTTCAAATGGTATCAAGAATATGCATATCCTTGCTACAGGCAGTTAGATTTGGGTATGGCATTTTAGGCAAAAAAAAATGTTTAAGGGGGCAGATCCTTAAGATTAAGGGGAACTAAAGAGAGGGTTGAGACTGAGTGTGAGCAAACATGAATTATTAGATGATTCAATTGTTTGTTAGTGTTTGGGTGACACAATTGAACTTGGGTTGGGTAGACTCTTTTCAGGGCTCACAGCCTTCATGCTGCTCTGCTCCATCTCAACCAATGGCCCCTGTCCATCAGTACAGCTATCACACGCACTCTGTGACTGACACTATAAAGACAGAAGGGACCATAACTCGTTTTTAAAATTTTTTTTAAGTAACACATACTCTCTGCAACAAAAACACACCAAATACACACACAGGTGCAACAGACATAGCCCGGCTCATCCAGTGGGGAAAATAACCATGGAGACAGAAAACAAAACATCCATTGCATCGTGCCCTTTTAAACTGTCAACTCATGATTTAGGATGAGTCTGAGGCACATGTCGCCCTTTCTTAAAGCCAGGCCCCATCACTTCAGAGAGTGAGGAAAGTGGAGTAGTGTGGGAACGCAGGGAAAAGAAATCCATATTTACGCCTGGACACATCCGTCCATTCCGTCGCTCCGAATTCATCTGCAGTCAAAAGCAAAATGTCACACCTTTCATCTACCCGCCCTCTGCCGCCGCTTAATTGCACAGGAGGAACCTGGAGTGATCGAAGGGAACGTGGCGTAGGAACAGGGGCCACGAGTGTAGGAAGGGCAGTGGGGGTTGGTCAGGGATTGTGGCAGATAGCAACAAGACAGTAAAGCAATAAAACTGATAAATGATGCCAAACTTCTCAGATGCCCCCCCCCCCTACCTCCTTCAGAAACACACCTATCCACTACAGCAGTCGCTCCCTCCCTGGGGTGCTCAGCAGCTCCTATTGAGCACCAGTCTGTTTACAGAACAACACTTCCCATTGGCTTTTGGGTCAATGGGATTATATTTCCTATAAAGCAGGATGGAGGACTGAGCGAAGTGGAGGAGGAGGGGTTGGAAGGAGGGGAGGGGACGGCATGTGTTTGTAGAGGGGACTTGAGTGGCAGGGCATGGGTTGGGTTGGGTTGGGGGATTTAAGAGGAGGAAAAGCCAATGCACAGAACAAAGATGGGATGGGCAGTGGTTTTTATTGATCTCCTGTCTATCTTGCTGTCAGAGGATCAGTCCCAGACAGAAAGCTGGCGTTCATCATTTAGCCAATGTGAGGATGAGAGAGCACAGTCTGAGGATATGGAAATACACAGCAACTATTCAATAGAACCTTTTCGCTTACATGCAGATCGTGTGTCAATGTTAAAGGTAATTCAGTAAATGGCCTACAATAGCCACTAATTACTAAGTGTGAAATGTAGTGTATTGGTCTTGCAACAAGGAAGAGGAGAGGAGAGGAGAGGAGAGGAGAGGAGAGGAGAGGAGAGGAGAGGAGAGGAGAGGAGAGGAGAGGAGAGGAGAGGAGAGGAGAGGAGAGGAGAGGAGAGGAGGAGAGGAGAGGAGAGGAGAGGAGAGATGTTGAGTCCTTTTACATGGACTATGGAAAAACAAAGATACTCCCAGCAGAGCCAGAGTGTACAGTATATTTGAGAGAGAGAGACAAAGAGAGTGTTTGTGTGTGTGCATTTTTGTTTTTGTTTTGGCATAGTTAATAATTAAGCAGAAAAGATCTGTGCCCATTTGAAAAAGATTAGCCATTACTCAAATGAGGGTGAAAAACACATATGGGGGGGGGGGGGGGGGATTCTTGCCAAACATTAGATAGAATATGCTTACTTGAATATATTTGCATATTTAGACAAATCAAACACAGGAGCTTCAAAAGTTACTGATTCCTATACTGCCAATTTGAATTTTCTCTTACTGAGTTCTAACAGATTGAAATCACATTGGGAGGGATGTGTACGTGAAATAGAGCTGTTAGTATTCCATTTGGATTACGTGTCTCGTTATGCCTGTCACTAAATGGACTGAAGACAGTTGAGCCTTTAAATTCCATATTGAACTGGTTTTGCTCCCAATGCCTTCTTACTTGCCCAGGCTTTCCTCCCTGGATCAGCACTGATCGTTTGGATGTTGTGGGTTTCAGTCATTTTCATGTGTGTTGTCTAAACCCATTTCCTGAGCAAGGATTCCTCTCCTTGTCCCCTCGGCAGGCAGTGACACAAATGTATTCATACAGCACAGCGCTATTGATTTCTCTTTGGAGGGGGATTTAATCCATGCTGAGCACAAATAATCTTTAAACCAGGCATTTATTCACACTCTCACTCCAAGTGCACCACCGTGGATGCTTTTAATCGCTCCGTAATTTGAGAAGCGGGATGCACTGGCATGCTCTGTCAAGTTAAAGCCTCCCTATCTTTAGTCCTCCTCTTCTCGCCCTCTTGAAAACACACGCAGGTCTGCAAACACACACACACACACACACATGGAATAAATGAGATTAATGTCAAGGACTTTTCCCCTCTGCTGAGAATAACATTTGTTTGAGGAGAATTACAAACACACCGGCAGCCAAGCACCTGGACTGTTCAGGGTTCCCCCCCCCCCCCCTTTTCTTATCCCTTTTTCAAAGTGGCACCAAGTGTAATCCCCCTTAATGGACGTTTAATATTTATACTTATAGCATAATCGCTTAAGCATTCATTTACAGGGCCATATTTGGTTGTTCGCGGGCCCTGACAGCCTATTCATCAAAAAGTTAACGTGCAGAACCTTGCACCCCCTGCGGCAATCAATCAGCACGCTCCTCTCTCTCCTCTCTCTCCTCTCCCCGCTTTACCGCCATCACCAGAGATAGGTCTCAGGCCAAAATGAATCACACGCTGACGTTTACATAATCCCCGTCTCCTCCCACCTCCCATCACCCCGTGTTTGAGAACCTTTACCTTTTACAGACTATTCCGATGGCTTGAAGGATTCATCAAAATAGTTCATTCACCGAGACCTATGCATTTATACGACTTCTGCACAGCCATAACATGATATGCAAATGGTGAATTTGCATACAATCATTGTATCACAATCCTTGTTGATTAGACGTTTAGCATTTCTTCTATACTGGAATGAATGCAAGTCAAGCATTCAATGTGTAGCTGGCGGGCCATTAAACATGTAGGCCCACTGACTGTCTGGAAAGTTACATTAAAGGGTACCATAGATAGATAGGGTTTAGACACAGGAAAGATTGAACGTTTCCTGAAAACTGAATGCTTAGTCATTGGTAAGGGCCAGGTAATGGCAGGCTGACTGAAACTGTTCGCACTAAGTTGAAGTTCACAGGAAAAACAAAATGCATGTTGTTTTAAAACTCTTGTTTCACATGAACTACATGTTCACTCATTACATGGTTCTCCGATAGAACGAGTTCCCGCAAATGAATACTTAGGCATTTAGATTGATATCGTCGTGTTTTTGGCCTCATTAAATTGAAGACTGTTATTTTATCAAATCATCAAATCAAATGTATTTATATAGCCCTTCTTACATCAGCTGATATATCAAAGTGCTGTACAGAAACCCAGCCTAAAACCCCAAACAGCAAGCAATGCAGGTGTAGAAGCACGGTGGCTAGGAAAAACTCCTTAGAAAGGCCAGAACCTAGGAAGAAACTTAGAGAGGAACCAGGCTATGAGGGGTGGCCAGTCCTCTTCTGGCTGTGCCAGGTGGAGATTATAACAGAACATGGCCAAGATGTTCAAATGTTCATAAATGACCAGCATGGTCAAATAATAATAATCACAGTAGTTGTCGAGGGTGCAAAGTCAGCACCTCAGGTGTAAATGTCAGTTGGCTTTTCATAGCTTATCATTGAGAGTATCTCTACCGCTCCTGCTATCGAATCAATCCTTTGTAATTATTATTACGTGATTAAACGAATCATGTAAATGTAATTAACTAGGAAGTCGGGGCACCAAGGAAAATCTTCAGATTACAAAGTTATAATTTTCCTAATATAACTCTTCAGATATTTTAATATCTGATCTAACTAATGAATTATTCTTTGCCGAACGTTAGTCTCATTTCCGAACGTCATAAATCGTTGGATATCTGCACGAACCCAGCCTTTACTATGAATCATTCATACATCAATTGTCTTAATCATTTATTTACTAACTAACTAAATAATCACAGAAATGCATAAACAAACAAACCGTAGATATGGTTACAAGGAAATGATAGGGGAGGTTCCCTAGTGGGCTAAACCGATGTGACGGCTTGGTAGACAAAAGGAAGTGGGTGTGGACTGAGAAGGGCGAGAGTCACTACACAGTTGACTACACAGATGATAATTATTAATTGAAATGCTAATCCTTTGCACATGAACGCTCACTCATTCAGGAATCCTTGCAATCAATATATATTTACGCTCAGTGTGTGGTCAGAGATCTCTGTTGGAATCGTCCGTCTTTCTGTTGGAAAGTTCATCCGAACTGCTCTCTCCTTTCCTGGAGTCTTTCGTGGTTCAAATCAAATTTATTTATATAGCCCTTCGTACATCAGCTGATATCTCAAAGTGCTGTACAGAAACCCAGCCTAAAACCCCAAACAGCAAGCAATGCAGGTGTAGAAGTACGGTGGCTAGGAAAAACTCCCTAGAAAGGCCAAAACCTAGGAAGAAACCTAGAGAGGAACCAGGCTATGTGGGGTGGTCAGTCCTCTTCTGGCTGTGCCGAGTGGAGATTATAACAGAACATGGCCAAGATGTTCAAATGTTCATAAATGACTAGTATGGTCCAATAATAATAAGGCAGAACAGTTGAAACTGGAGCAGCAGCACGGCCAGGTGGACTGGGGACAGCAAGGAGTCATCATGTCAGGTAGTCCTGAGGCATGGTCCTAGGGCTCAGGTCCTCCGAGAGAGAGAAAGAAAGAGAGAAAGAGAGAATTAGAGAGAGCACACTTAAATTCACACAGGACACCGAATAGGACAGGAGAAGTACTCCAGATATAACAAACTGACCCTAGCCCCCCGGCACACAAACTACTGCAGCATAAATACTGGAGGCTGAGACAGGAGGGGTCAGGAGACACTGTGGCCCCATCCGAGGACACCCGCAGACAGGGCCAAACAGGAAGGATATAACCCCACCCACTTTGCCAAAGCACAGCCCCCACACCACTAGAGGGATATCTTCAACCACCAACTTACCATCCTGAGACAAGGCCGAGTATAGCCCACAAAGATCTCCACCACAGCACAACCCAAGGGGGGGCGCCAACCCAGACAGGATGATCACATCAGTGACTCAACCCACTCAGGTGACGCACCCCTCCCAGGGACGGTATGAGAGAGCCCCAGTAAGCCAGTGACTCAGCCCCTGTATTAGGGTTAGAGGCAGAGAATCCCAGTGGAAAAAGGGGAACCGGCCAGGCAGAGACAGCAAGGGCGGTTCGTTGCTCCAGAGCCTTTCCGTTCACCTTCCCACTCCTGGGCCAGACTACGCTCAATCATATGACCCAGTAAAGACTTAAAGGTTGAGACCGAGTTTGCGTCTCTGACATGGGTAGGCAGACCGTTCCATAAAAATGGAGCTCTATAGGAGAAAGCCCTGCCTCCAGCTGTTTGCTTAGAAATTCTAGGGACAATTAGGAGGCCTGCGTCTTGTGACGGTAGCATATGTGTAGGTATGTACGGCAGGACCAAATCAGAGAGATAGGTAGGAGCAAGCCCATGTAATGCTTTGTAGGTTAGCAGTAAAACCTTGAAATCAGCCCTTGCTTTGACAGGAAGCCAGTGTAAGGAGGCTAGCACTGGAGTAATATGATCAAATTTTTTGGTGCTAGTCAGGATTCTAGCAGCCGTATTTAGCAATAACTGAAGTTTATTTAGTGCTTTATCCGGGTAGCCGGAAAGTAGAGCATTGCAGTAGTCTAACCTAGAAGTGACAAAAGCATGGATGAATTTTTCTGCATCATTTTTGGACAGAAAGTTTCTGAGTTTTGCAATGTTACGTAGATGGAAAAAAGCTGTCCTTGAAATGGTCTTGATATCAAATCAAATCAAATCAAATTTATTTATATAGCCCTTCGTACATCAGCTGATATCTCAAAGTGCTGTACAGAAACCCAGCCTAAAACCCCAAACAGCAAGCAATGCAGGTGTAGAAGCACGGTGGCTAGGAAAAACTCCCTAGAAAGGCCAATACCTAGGAAGAAACCTAGAGAGGAACCAGGCTATGTGGGGTGGCCAGTCCTCTTCTGGCTGTGCCGGGTGGAGATTATAACAGAACATGGCCAAGATGTTCAAATGTTCATAAATGACCAGCATGGTCGAATAATAATAAGGCAGAACAGTTGAAACTGGAGCAGCAGCACAGTCAGGTGGAAGTTGAAACTGGAGCAGCAGCATGGCCAGGTGGACTGGGGACAGCAAGGAGTCATAATGTCAGGTAGTCCTGGGGCATGGTCCTAGGGCTCAGGTCAGTTGAAACTGGAACAGCAGCATGGCCAGGTGGACTGGGGACTGCAAGGAGTCATCATGTCAGGTAGTCCTGGGGCATTGTCCTAGGGCTCAGGTCCTCCGAGAGAGAGAAAGAAAGAGAGAAGGAGAGAATTAGAGAACGCACACTTAGATTCACACAGGACACCGAATAGGACAGGAGAAGTACTCCAGATATAACAAACTGACCCCAGCCCCCCGACACATAAACTACTGCAGCATAAATACTGGAGGCTGAGACAGGAGGGGTCAGGAGACACTGTGGCCCCATCCGAGGACACCCCCGGACAGGGCCAAACAGGAAGGATATAACCCCACCCACTTTGCCAAAGCACAGCCCCCACACCACTAGAGGGATATCTTCAACCACCAACTTACCATCCTGAGACAAGGCTGAGTATAGCCCACAAAGATCTCCGCCACGGCACAACCCAAGGGGGGGGCGCCAACCCAGACAGGATGACCACAACAGTGAATCAACCCACTCAGGTGACACACCCCCTCCAGGGACGGCATGAGAGAGCCCCAGCAAGCCAGTGACTCAGCCCCTGTAATAGGGTTAGAGGCAGAGAATCCCAGTGGAAAGAGGGGAACCGGCCAGGCAGAGACAGCAAGGGCGGTTCGTTGCTCCAGAGCCTTTCCGTTCACCTTCCCACCCCTGGGCCAGACTACACTCAATCATATGACCCACTGAAGAGATGAGTCTTCAGTAAAGACTTAAAGGTTGAGACCGAGTTTGCGTCTCTGACATGGGTAGGCAGACCGTTCCATAAAAATGGAGCTCTATAGGAGAAAGCCCTGCCTCCAGCTGTTTGCTTAGAAATTCTAGGGACAATTAGGAGGCCTGCGTCTTGTGACCGTAGCGTACGTGTAGGTATGTACGGCAGGACCAAATCAGAGAGATAGGTAGGAGCAAGCCCATGTAATGCTTTGTAGGTTAGCAGTAAAACCTTGAAATCAGCCCTTGCTTTGACAGGAAGCCAGTGTAGAGAGACTAGCACTGGAGTAATATGATCAAATTTTTTGGTTCTAGTCAGGATTCTAGCAGCCGTATTTAGCACTAACTGAAGTTTATTTAGTGCTTTATCCGGGTAGCCGGAAAATAGAGCATTGCAGTAGTCTAACCTAGAAGTGACAAAAGCATGGATTAATTTTTCTGCATCATTTTTGGACAGAAAGTTTCTGATTTTTGCAATGTTACGTAGATGGAAAAAAGCTGTCCTCGAAATGGTCTTGATATGTTCTTCAAAAGAGAGATCAGGGTCCAGAGTAACGCCGAGGTCCTTCACAGTTTTATTTGAGACGACTGTACAACCATTAAGATTAATTGTCAGATTCAACAGAAGATCTCTTTGTTTCTTGGGACCTAGAACAAGCATCTCTGTTTTGTCCGAGTTTAATAGTAGAAAGTTTGCAGCCATCCACTTCCTTATGTCTGAAACACATGCTTCTAGCGAGGGCAATTTTGGGGCTTCACCATGTTTCATTGAAATGTACAGCTGTGTGTCATTCGCATAGCAGTGAAAGTTTACATTATGTTTTCGAATAACATCCCCAAGAGGTAAAATATATAGTGAAAACAATAGTGGTCCTAAAACGGAACCTTGAGGAACACAGAAATTTACAGTTGATTTGTCAGAGGACAAACCATTCACAGAGACAAACTGATATCTTTCCGACAGATAAGATCTAAACCAGGCCAGAACATGTCCGTGTAGACCAATTTGGGTTTCCAATCTCTCCAAAAGAATGTGGTGATCGATGGTATCAAAAGCAGCACTAAGGTCTAGGAGCACAAGGACAGATGCAGAGCCTCGGTCCGATGCCATTAAAATGTTATTTACCACCTTCACAAGTGCCGTCTCAGTGCTATGATGGGGTCTAAAACCAGACTGAAGCATTTCGTATACATTGTTTGTCTTCAGGAAGGCAGTGAGTTGCTGCGCAAAAGCCTTCTCTAAAATTTTTGAGAGGAATGGAAGATTCGATATAGGCCGATAGTTTTTTATATTTTCTGGGTCAAGGTTTGGCTTTTTCAAGAGAGGCTTTATTACTGCCACTTTTAGTGAGTTTGGTACACATCCAGTGGATAGAGAGCCGTTTATTATGTTCAACATAGGAGGGCCAAGCACAGGAAGCAGCTCTTTCAGTAGTTTAGTTGGAATAGGGTCCAGTATGCAGCTTGAAGGTTTAGAGGCCATGATTATTTTCATCATTGTGTCAAGAGATATAGTACTAAAACACTTGAGCGTCTCTCTTGATCCTAGGTCCTGGCAGAGTTGTGCAGACTCAGGACAACTGAGGTTTGGAGGAATACGCAGGTTTAAAGAGGAGTCCGTAATTTGCTTTCTAATAATCATAATCTTTTCCTCAAAGAAGTTCATGAATTTATCACTGCTAATGTGAAAGTCATCCTCTCTTGGGGAATGCTGCTTTTTAGTTAGCTTTGCGACAGTATTAAAAAGGAATTTCGGATTGTTCTTATTTTCCTCAATTAAGTTAGAAAAATAGGATGATCGAGCAGCAGTAAGGGCTCTACGGTACTGCACGGTACCGTCCTTCCAAGCTAGTCGGAAGACTTCCAGTTTGGTGTGGCGCCATTTCCGTTCCAATTTTCTGGAAGCTTGCTTCAGAGCTCGGGTATTTTCTGTGTACCAGGGAGCTAGTTTCTTATGAGACATTTTTTTTGTTTTTAGGGGTGCAAATGCATCTAGGGTATTGCGCAAGGTTAGATTGAGATCCTCAGTTAGGTGGTTAACTGATTTTTGTCCTCTGGCGTCCTTGGGTAGGCAGAGGGAGTCTGGAAGGGCATCAAGGAATCTTTGTGTTGTCTGTGAATTTATAGCACGACTTTTGATGTTCCTTGGTTGGGGTCTAAGCAGATTATTTGTTGCAATTGCAAACGTAATAAAATGGTGGTCCGATAGTCCAGGATTATGAGGAAAAACATTAAGATCCACCACATTTATTCCATGGGACAAAACTAGGTCCAGCGTATGACTGTGACAGTGAGTGGGTCCAGAGACATGTTGGACAAAACCCACTGAGTCGATGATGGCTCCGAAAGCCTTTTGGAGTGGGTCTGTGGACTTTTCCATGTGAATATTAAAGTCACCAAAGATTAGAATATTATCTGCTATGACTACAAGGTCCGATAGGAATTCAGGGAACTCAGTGAGAAACGCTGTATATGGCCCAGGAGGCCTGTAAACAGTAGCTATAAAAAGTGATTGAGTAGGCTGCATAGATCTCATGACTAGAAGCTCAAAAGACGAAAATGTCATTTTTTTTTTTGTAAATTGAAATTTGCTATCGTAAATGTTAGCAACACCTCCGCCTTTGCGGGATGCACGGGGGATATGGTCACTAGTGTAGCCAGGAGGTGAGGCCTCATTTAAAACAGTAAATTCATCAGGCTTAAGCCATGTTTCAGTCAGGCCAATCACATCAAGATTATGATCAGTGATTAGTTCATTGACTATAATTGCCTTTGAAGTAAGGGATCTAACATTAAGTAGCCCTATTTTGAGATGTGAGGTATCATGATCTCTTTCAGTAATGACAGGAATGGAGGTGGTCTTTATCCTGGTGAGATTGCTAAGGCGAACACCGCCATGTTTAGTTTTGCCCAACCTAGGTCGAGGCACAGACACGGTCTCAATGGTGATAGCTGAGCTGACTACACTGACTGTGCTAATGGCAGACTCCACTATGCTGGCAGGCTGGCTAACAGCCTGCTGCCTGGCCTGCACCCTATTTCATTGTGGAGCTAGAGGAGTTAGAGCCCTGTCTATGTTGGTAGATAAGATGAGAGCACCCCTCCAGCTAGGATGGAGTCCGTCACTCCTCAGCAGGTCAGGCTTGGTCCTGTTTGTGGGTGAGTCCCAGAAAGAGGGCCAATTATCTACAAATTCTAACTTTTGGGAGGGGCAGAAAACAGTTTTCAACCAGCGATTGAGTTGTGAGACTCTGCTGTAGAGCTCATCACTCCCCCTAACTGGGAGGGGGCCAGAGACAATTACTCGATGCCGACACATCTTTCTAGCTGATATGCACGCAGAAGCTATGTTGCGCTTGGTGATTTCTGACTGTTTCATCCTAACATCGTTGGTGCCGACGTGGATAACAATATCTCTATACTCTCTACACTCGCCAGTTTTAGCTTTAGCCAGCACCATCTTCAGATTAGCCTTAACGTCGGTAGCTCTGCCCCCGGGTAAACAGTGTATGATCGCTGGATGATTCGCTTTAAGTCTAATACTGCGGGTAATGGAGTCGCCAATGACTATAGTTTTCAATTTGTCAGAGCTAATGGTGGGAAGCTTCGGCGTCTCAGACCCCGTAACGGGAGGAGTAGAGACCAGAGAAGAATCGGCCTCTGACTCCGACCCGCTGCTTAATGGGGAAAACCGGTTGAAAGTTTCTGTCGGCTGAATGAGCGACACCGGTTGAGCGTTCCTACAGCATTTCCTTCCAGAAACCGTGAGAAAGTTGTCCGGCTGCGGGGACTGTGCCAGGGGATTTACACTACTATCTGTACTTACTGGTGCCACAGACGCTGTTTCATCCTTTCCTACACTGAAATTACCCTTGCCTAACGATTGCGTCTGAAGCTGGGCTTGCAGCACAGCTATCCTCGCCGTAAGGCGAGTACAGCGGCTGCAATTAGAAGGCATCATGTTAATGTTACTACTTAGCTTCGGCTGTTGGAGGTCCTGACGAATCGTGTCCAGATAAAGCGTCCGGAGTGAAAAAGTTGAGGAAAAAATAAATAAATATATGAACGGTAATTAAAAAGTGAAAACCGTAAAGTTGTCAGGTAGCAAAACAGGTTGGCAACCTGTTTTGAGAGATCAGGGTCCAGAGTAACGCCGAGGTCCTTCACAGTTTTATTTGAGACGACTGTACAACCATTAAGATTCATTGTCAGATTCAACAGAAGATCTCTTTGTTTCTTGAGACCTAGAACAAGCATCTCTGTTTTGTCCGAGTTTAAAAGTAGAAAGTTTGCAGCCATCCACTTCCTTATGTCTGAAACACATGCTTCTAGTGAGGGCAATTTGGGGGCTTCACCATGTTTCATTAAAATGTACAGCTGTGTGTCATCCGCATAGCATTGAAAGTTAACATTATGTTTTCGAATGACATCCTCAAGAGGTAAAATATATAGTGAAAACAATAGTGGTCCTAAAACGGAACCTTGAGGAACACCGAAATTTACAGTTGATTTGTCAGAGGACAAACCATTCACAGAGACAAACTGATATCTTTCCGACAGAATGTGGTAATCAATGGTATCAAAAGCAGCACTAAGGTCTAGGAGCACGAGGACAGATGCAGAGCCTCGGTCTGATGCCATTAAAAGGTAATTTACCACCTTCACAAGTGCAGTCTCAGTGCTATGATGGGGTCTAAAACCAGACTGAAGCATTTTGTATACATTGTTTGTCTTCAGGAAGGCAGTGAGTTGCTGCGCAACAGCCTTTTCTAAATTTTTTGAGAGGAATGGAAGATTCGATATAGGCCGATAGTTTTTTATATTTTCTGGTTCAGGGTTTGGCTTTTTCAAGAGAGGCTTTATTACTGCCACTTTTAGTGAGTTTGGTACACATCTGGTGGATAGAGAGCCGTTTACTATGTTCAACATAGGAGGGCCAAGCACAGGAAGCAGCTCTTTCAGTAGTTTAGTTAGAATAGGGTCCAGTATGCAGCTTGAAGGTTTAGAGGCCATGATTATTTTCATCATTGTGTCAAGAGATATAGTACTAAAACACTTGAGCATCTCTCTTGATCCTAGGTCCTGGCAGAGTTGTGCAGACTCAGGACAACTGAGTTTTGAAGGAATACGCAGATTTAAAGAGGAGTCCGTAATTTGCTTTCTAATAATCATGATCTTTTCCTCAAAGAAGTTCATGAATTTATCACTGCTAAAGAGAAAGCCATCCTCTCTTGGGGAATGCTGCTTTTTAGTTAGCTTTGCGACAGTATCAAAAAGGAATTTCGGATTGTTCTTATTTTCCTCAATTAAGTTAGAAAAATAGGATGATCGAGCAGCAGTAAGGGCTCTTCGGTACTGCACGGTACTGTCTTTCCAAGCTAGTCGGAAGACTTCCAGTTTGGTGTGGCGCCATTTCCGTTCCAATTTTCTGGAAGCTTGCTTCAGAGCTCGGGTATTTTCTGTGTACCAGGGAGCTAGTTTCTTATGAGAAATGTTTTTAGTTTTTAGGGGTGCAACTGCATCTAGGGTATTGCGCAAGGTTAAATTGAGATGTCCTTCCAGATTCCCTCTGTCTACCCATGGACGCCAGAGGACAAACATCAGTTAACCACCTAACTGAGGAACAAGGAATCTTTGTGTTGTCTGAGAATTTATAGCACGACTTTTGATGTTCCTTGGTTGGGGTCTGAGCAGATTATTTGTTGCAATTGCAAACGTAATAAAATGGTGGTCCGATAGTCCAGGATTATGAGGAAAAACATTAAGATCCACAACATTTATTCCATGGGACAAAACTAGGTCCAGAGTATGACTGTGACAGTGAGTGGGTCCAGAGACATGTTGGACAAAACCCACTGAGTCGATGATGGCTCCGAAAGCCTTTTGGAGTGGGTCTGTGGAGTTTTCCATGTGAATATTAAAGTCATCAAAGATTAGAATATTATCTGCTATGACTACAAGGTCCGATAGGAATTCAGGGAACTCAATGAGGAGCGCTGTATATGGCCCAGGAGGCCCGTAAACAGTAGCTATAAAAAGTGATTGAGTAGGCTGCATAGATTTCATGACTAGAAGCTCAAAAGACGAAAACGTCTTTTTTTTTTTTGTCAATTTAAATTTGCTGTCGTAAATGTTAGCAACACCTCCGCCTTTGTGGGATGCACGGGGGATATGGTCACTAGTGTAGCCAGGAGATGAGGCCTCATAGAATAGATGTTTCGGCGGTTGTCGGTCTTCACATTCCATGGTACATAATTCCTCGCTGCAGACTAGTAATTAGTATCGAAGATGTGCTCTTATTCTGTCGGTATCGATAGTTTCAGAGATTCAACAACCATTACAACCTTAGCTTCTACTGAGGTCTTTTTGTGGTCTCTACTCAACCTTCGCTCCCTCAGCTGACCGAGGTAGGCATGTCTGAAGAGGATTCCATCAGGTGGGGTTTTTATTCGGAACAGTAGAAAAGGGCTGTCCCATGATGCCAGATCAATGTCTGTGCTCATGGGGGTGGGCAAATGACTTAGTTAAACTTTGAAGGGAATACAATTCTCTCACATTAATGGTTCAACATCACCTTACATAATTTCACAAATAGTTTAATCTTTACTCATTCATTTTATACAATAATTAGATGCTAACCTCATAACGGAGGCTCCTGTATAAACAGAGTTATGGTAATGTGGCCATATTGTCTTTCCTGAGGTCACAATCGTAAAACAAAACGGACCGGGTCATAGCTGGCTTCTCCACCGACCGGTTACACATTCTCCAAAACATGGATATTGTTTAGTTCTCAAGTTCTGTGATGAAGAAGAAGTTCCTTTGTTCTACTGTGAAACTCTCTCTCTCTATATATACTGCCTGGCCCTGAGGAGAGTCTCCTCATTGAATGTACGACCTGAGATAACAGAACCTGGGTGTAGGGGGAAGAGAGAGTTGGTGAGAGAGAGGGGGGAGGGTACTCGCTATACCCACAGAGGGCCACGTCATGACAATATGGATTTGACGTTTAAAAAACATATAGACGAGCCGGCTAAGAAGCTAAGATTTAAAGTTGGCTTTTTCTACAGAAACAGACGGTGCCTTTCTCTAAGCAGTAGGAAGCAGATTATTCAGTCAACCTTTTTATTTGTTCTTGATTATGGTGATGTCATTTATCAAAGTGCAGCTGCTAATAGTCTTAAACCTTTGGATTCTCACCACCAAAGTGCCCTTCGTTTTGTTACAGGTGACAGTTTTGATATTCATCACTGCATCCTGTATCAAAAGGTTGGCTGGACTTCCCTAAAAGACCTGTAGATCTCTACATGACTCCCCTTTTTGTGGGCCCTACATCATAAACTTCAGTCTTATCTAACTTTGCTGTTGAAGTATAGACACTTGAGTTTCCTAACCCATTCACAGGATTGGTTAACTCTTGAGGTTCCTCTGGTATTTTAGTTTTAATGCACCGTATTGCTTGAACAAAATTACAAATACATTTAATCTTGATGTTCTGGTGCCTTTCGGGCAGTTTAAAGTATTGACTGGAGACGTATTTGTCGAGGAATGTAACTGTTCTTCTGGGTGATGTTTTCTTTGTGCTTCCCATGACTGTGTTTTTGTATTTTAATGTGTGTATGCATATATACAGTACCAGTCAAGAGTTTGGACACACCTACTCATTCAAGGGTTTTTCTTTATTTTTACTATTTTCTACATTGTAGACTTCAAAACTATAAAATAACACATATGGAATCCTGTAGTAACCAAAATATTGTTAAACAAATCTAAATATATTTTATATTCGAGATACTTCAAAGTAGCCACCCTTTGCCTTGATGACAGCTTTGCACACTCTTGGCATTCTCTCAACCAGCTTCACCTGTAATGTGTTTCCAACAGTCTTGAAGGAGTTCCCACATATGCTAAGCACATGTTGGCTGCTTTCCTTCGTTCTGCGGTCCAACTCATCCCAAACCATTTCAATTGGGTTGATGGCGAGTGATTGTGAAGGCTGGGTCAACTGATGCAGCACTCTGTCACTCTCCTTCTTGGTCAGATAGCCCTTACACAGCCGGGAGGTGTGTTGGATCATTGCCCTGTTGAAAAACAAATGATAGTCCCTTTAGCACAAACAAGATGGGATGGCGTATTCGCTGCAGAATGCTGTTGTAGCCATGCTGATTAAGTGTGTCTTGAATTCTAAATAAATCGCTGACAGTGTCACCAGCAAAGCACCCCCACACCATCACACCTCCTCCTCCATGCTTCACGGTGGGAACCACACATGCGGAGATCCTCCGTTCACCTACTCCGCGTCTCGCAAAGACACGGTGGTTGGAACCAAAATATTCACATTTGGACTCAGACCAATGGACAGATTATAGAAAAAGGGAAATGCCTGACAAGCTAGTCTGACATTCCAGATATACTATAGATGGATGTGACTGCTAGTATCAGTCTTGGATGTGGTGCATCAGAGATGGGGCAAGATACAAGTTGGGCATAGACAGCAAACGACGTCTGGAAGCCAGCAGACAGTGATTCAGGAGTCTGAGTGCCTCAGTCACCCTCTCTGTCTCCCTCTCTCTCTCTGTCTGCCTCTTTCTCTCTGTCTGCCTCTTTCTCTCTGTCTCCCTCTCTCTCTCTGTCTGCCTCTTTCTCTCTGTCTCCCTCTCTCTCTCTGTCAGCCTCTCTCTCTCTGTCTGCCTCTTTCTCTCTGTCTCCCTCTCTCTCTCTGTCTCCCTCTCTCTCTCTGTCTCCCTCTCTCTCTCTGTCTCCCTCTCTCTCTCTGTCTCCCTCTCTCTCTCTGTCTCCCTCTCTCTCTGTCTCCCTCTCTCTCTCTGTCTGCCTCTTTCTCTCTGTCTCCCTCTCTCTCTCTGTCAGCCTCTCTCTCTCTGTCTGCCTCTTTCTCTCTGTCTCCCTCTCTCTGTCTCCCTCTCTCTCTCTGTCTCCCTCTCTCTCTGTCTCCCTCTCTCTCTCTGTCTCCCTCTCTCTCTCTGTCTCCCTCTCTCTCTGTCTCCCTCTCTCTCTCTGTCTGCCTCTTTCTCTCTGTCTCCCTCTCTCTCTCTGTCAGCCTCTCTCTCTCTGTCTGCCTCTTTCTCTCTGTCTCCCTCTCTCTCTCTGTCTCCCTCTCTCTCTCTGTCTCCCTCTCTCTCTCTGTCTCCCTCTCTCTCTGTCTCCCTCTCTCTCTCTCTCCCTCTCTCTCCCTCTCTCTCTGTCTCCCTCTCTCTCTCTGTCTCCCTCTCTCTCTCTGTCTCCCTCTCTCTCCCTCTGTCTGCCTCTCTCTCTCTGTCTGCCTCTCTCTCTCTGTCTGCCTCTTTCTCTCTGTCTCCCTCTCTCTCTCTGTCTGCCTCTCTCTCTCTGTCTGCCTCTTTCTCTCTCTTTGTTCTTTATTTCACTCTTATTAGTATCTATCCTGATGCCTAGTTACTTTACCCTGCCTTCTAGTGTATATCTACCTCAAATACCTCATACCCCTAAACATTGATCTGATACGGGTACTCCCTGCATATAGCTCCATTCTTGTGTACTTTATTTCATTCCTTTTCTGTGACTGTCTTATTTTTCAACTCTGCATTGTTGGGAAAGGCTCATAAGCAAGCATTTCTCAGTAAAGTCTACACCTGTTGTATTCAGCGCATGTGACAAATAAAATGTGAATTGATCTCTCTCTCTCTCTCTCTCTCTCGCTCCTTCTCTCTCTCTGTCTTTCTCTCTCTCTCAAACTCAATCTATATTTTATTCCCAACATGTGTAATGTGCAATGTGTAGAACATTCCATAGCAATTTGCCATCAAGCAAGCAGAGCACGTGATTGTCTTTCATCAAAGATTGATATACAGTAGGTGTGTTAGGTCAATAAGAAATGGCTCTATATACAGAACAATAATATTTCAGAAACGTTGAGCTTCTATGCACGAGTAATAATAGTGTAATATGTTCTTCAGTCACAGATCAACCCCAGCGACAAAGATAAAAGACAATCAAGACATAAACTACAACAATTACCGTGACCTACTATTGGATTTTCACTGCATCTTGTCGAATGTTTATTGTGTGTTCAGCTCTTATCCGGTTGTAGTTTTTAGTTTTGGGTGTGTAAGTTTAAAGAGGATTTTGAGTGTAAATACTATGACTAATATGATTAGGTTGAGATTTTTGATTAACATATCCCACCTACACAAACACAAATACCAAGATGCATTTAACATTCAGACTCATTCATACAGAAAGAATGCCTTATTCTAGTCCTTATGGCTGAAGGTTGCTGTGTGTCCTGTGTTCACAGCAGTGGAGGCTGCTGAGGGGAGGACGGATAGTAATAATGCCTGGAATGGCTCAAATGGAATGGCATTAATCACATGGAAACCATGTGTTTGATGTATTCGATACCATTCCACCAATTCCTTTTCAGCCGTTTACCACGAGCCCATCCTCCCCAATTAAGGTGCCACCAACCTCCTGTGATTCACAGTTAGTGTTATTGACCAAAACATGAAATTCAGAGGAAATTGTCACTGTATACTGTATAAACACTGTATAAAATCTGTGCAGGGATAAATGTTCATTTCTGATATTGAAAGGTCAAAGGGGATGTGGTTTATTGTCCAATTACCACACAGAAGCAGCGGTGCATTTCTGAAAGCATTGCGACCTTGGTAAAGAATGTTCCATGTGTCCAGAAGGCTGCCCATTCAAACTGTAAGTGCATGTTTGGCGCCATCTGGTGAAGTCTGAAATCTGGCAGCACTATTACAGCAGTAAGCAACGGTCCAATTACACCAGCACATCTCACAGCATTTAGTGTATCCCAAATGGCACCTTATTCCATTTATAGTGCCCTACTTTTGACCAGGGCCCATAGGGATCTGGTCACAAGTAGTTCACTATATAGAGAACAGGTTGCCATTTGGGATGCATGCAACCTTAGATAATTACATGGGTTTCCAATGCACACATTTGTAGCTCTTGTTCCTTCAGTTGTCATTCCCAGCCACCAATAACCAGCAGACGTTTTGGACATCCAGTATCCACTGGGGTTTCTCAGTCGATGCTGAGTAATTATTGCCCCGCTCGGTTTTTACATGAAAAAAAGGGTGTGTTACTTTTTCCATTGACAAGTGTGAGTGAGGGAGAGGTTTGTGAAGCTGGGGTGTGTCAAAGGCTGTGTCACAATGCATTGCTGTGATAGGGTGGTACCAGGCTGTGAGGAATCTGTTGCAGGTCAGTGCATGCACATGTACAGATGCAGAACCCACATCTTACCCAGACCTGCAATGTTTTCAATTTGTTCTCCCTCATCATGTCAGAGCACAAAACACAGTACTGCGGAATGTGCTATGAGTGTTGTAGTGCTGGCTGTATGGATAGCATTTGTTACAACAGTCTCATTGGCACAAATCCCTTACACTTTTTCAAAAAATCTAAAATATCTTCTCCCTTAGTATTGGATGTAAAAGAACTAGCAGTAGCCAGTAGAACACCGGCAAATACAGGAAAAGTCCAAACTATTACATTGGAATGCAGTATTTCCTGTTCTTTGTTATTTTCTCGTCTGCTCTCGTTCAAAATGATGCCTCATTTTCTGTGTGCCGTGCCACACCTGTGTTTGTGCACGAACACGCAAAAGTGTAATCGGAGTAGGTGTGACTTCAGCCAATTCCTCCTCTCCTCCACCAGTCTGGGGAAACACGAATCTACTCTACTCTGCCTGACACAACTGGAGTTTTCTGAACTTAGAAGGTGAATATCTTTACATTGTCATAATTCACATGTTCTGCCTGCGACAATATTTAGCAAGCGGTGCATTGGGATCAGAATGGTTTGTTTGCCTTACCTTGCCTAGACTTTTAGAAACATGCATGTGCCTGCAAACCGTTCTGAGGTTCGAGTTTGAAAGGGAAGATTAAAGAGATTTTTAATGAATGTTATTTTGATTGTGTTGGCAAAGCTACTCTCATGAGAGAAATATTATGTCTTCAGCTGTCATTATCTTTACACTCCAGACGTACTCTGTTTCCACACATCTAAATACCACTATACAGCTTTTTCCCCCTCTAACTCGCTCAGACCAGCCAAGATGCCAGAGAACGCAGAGGCCGTTTCAGCCACTCTAACCACCAACAGGAACTGTACTATAGAGCTCACCAATGTCACCACCGGTTACTGTCTCATCAACCCCAAGTATGTTGGCATTCAATACTCTAATCTCCTTACATTACATACAGTACACCACTATGGAAAAGAAATGAATTAGCCAAATAACAAACCAGCTGTCCATCCCCAGATTGTTATTTGTCTGTTACTTTTCAGTGGAATTTCTCAGAGTAAATATATTTTATGACAGGCTTCTCTTGGATGGGTGGTTTTCATGTGTAACGTGGCTTTGAGTACATCCACCTATCCATCATGAAGTGACACAACGTGGCTCATTGCACACCGCATGCTGGCTCACTCTGTGTTGCTTACGAATCCATAGCAGCACTCACACTCCATCCATCAGCACAGAGTGGCTGGACAGAAAGAAAGGGACAGTGAAATGACTCAAAGTAGAGGGACAGTGAAAAAGTGTACAGTCACACAACTTTAAGTCCAGTTGTAAGGTTTTGCATTTTATCAGCAACATGAATGTTCAGATAATTCATTTGAACTTTAATGACCCCCCATTCCCATTACTAACCCCCCAGGGTGTATATGTCCAGTGGTTTCTGCTACCACCCACCCCAGCCCACCGTCCGCACCACCAAGACAGAGGTGTGCTCCTTCACCAAGGATGACGACACAGCCACGGGCGCCGTGGGGGTCCTGACCTACGACCTTTTCCACATGCAGAGCCGCGTGTGCTCAGAACGCATGGCCATCATGTTCTCCGTGCCCTACGACTACAACTTCTACAAGAACTGGCTGGGGGTGGGCGTCTTCGAGGTGGCACGCGCCTGCGACAAGCAACTGTACAACCACATGTACAAGGAAAAGGACTTCAGCAAGTTTGTCCGATCAGAGGCCAGTGGGTCAGGGGTGGAGTACAAGGCCCAACACGTAGACCTGAGGGCCACCATGTCCAATGTTGGGAAGTCCATCATTAAGGTGGAGCTCTATGATAAAATGGGGCACTAATAAGACAAGCTGGTAGCTGAGCCATTTTACCAACTCACAGCAGGGAAAGAGTTTATATTTATGCATAATCACGTACTAAATATAAGAATCACCCAACTTAGGTGGTTAATGTTATCCAATTAATACATCTTTATCAACTGGAAGATATTACTGTCTAATTGTTCACAATACTTGATTCTTCTTTTCCTGCACCTGTACATGTTTGTTTTAATAAAAACATTGAACAATGAATTGGTGTAAGATGTTTTAGTGATAACCTTTAACATGCACTTACACACCTGATCTACTGAACAGTTTCACGTATCATTCATATTTACCATTAAGAATAAATGATTGTACATTGAATTCCGTTTCCTAGAACTGTCAGTTTTTAATGAATCATAAAGAGACGTTATACTAGCCATAATACAATAATCCCATATGATTCAGTGACTATTGGCTCAGAATTTATCATTATCCTGTCAGGATTTATATGGTTCTTGGTCTCCTGCCTTGTCCAACGCCCTGTAGAACTGCACCATATGAGAGATGACCGTAGCTTCAGGGGTGCATGAATTTACTTGTTCAGCTTATTCAGTGCCTCTGTTGCACAATACCATTGCAACAGAGAGGGGGGGGGGGGTGAAAAAAAAGGTCCCTCCTTTCAGGTGCGTTTTTACTAAACTAAACTCTGGAGCTGAGAGAACACGCTGAGAGAAGTCTTACAGGTAAGATATTACTCATATTACCTTTACAGGTAAGATATTACTGCTTTTCATGGCCACTATGAGTATTACTGGAATAAGTAGAACTAGAGGTTATATAGTAATTGTAAGGGTGACAGTATTCCACCTACATGTGAACACTTTCCACAATCTATTTTTAACACAAATCTTATTTCCATTTGGTTCTCCCACCGGTAACCATTAGTTTGATGACAATTTATAGATTCATTATTGGGCATATGTGAATCTGTTCGTGCAATTTACATGTCGGACATCCGTTTGATTTGCAACCTTTTCCCTGCAAATGAAAGTGGAGATGATTTTCTCTAGGATTCCCCTCTCTAAACTGGCTATTGCACAGTTCCTTAGTAATGTAATTAAAAAGCCAGGCTTCCCAATGAGCCCGAGCAGAGTGAGCAGCCGCTCTGTTATTGTTGAGAACTGCCTTGAAATCTTCCTTATTACACATAGCTCTCAGGCTTTTCTGACATCTCCCATTCTAAACTGGCTGTTTACTGCCTGTGCGTGTCGTGTGTCATCAGTCAAACGGCCAACAGAGAAGAAATTGCTGTTGAAAAGTGAAGACTGTTCTCTACTGTATTTGATTCTGAGAAAAAAACCAACTCTTGACCCTGAGCAAGGCATGTCGTAACAAAGAGTGAAGGGTTTCAGAGGGACACTTACAGTAACTGTATTCTACAGTACGTTTTTGGACAGAATTGGATCAGATATGAATACAGATCCTCTTGGCATTCCAGGGGGTCAACCACAAATGTATTTCTGCACAGCAGTCCAACTGAAAAGCTTAACCCTGCTGGCCTCTGTATTATAGAAATAAAGAGGTACATATCAGAACCACTCCAAAATGGCAGAGTCAGCCGAGGCCGTGGTCGCTAACCTGAGCAGCAAGAGGAATGTCACCATTGAGATCACCAATCTCACAAACAACTACTGTCTCATAAACCCAAAGTGAGTGCACACCTTACCAAACTATTGTTATTGTCACGCTGTACATGCAAGGAAATGTTGAAAGCGTAACGTTGTGTGTGTGTCCTCACTAGGGTATTCCTGGAGAGTGGGGAAACCTACAACCCTCCCCAACCCACAGTGCGGCCCCTAAAGATTGAAGTCTGCACATTCAGCAAATCAAGCGCCAAGGCAACGGGCAGCTATGGCGTTCTGACCTATGACCTCTTTGAGAGGTCCCGGAACGACTACATCGAGACGGTGGCCCTCATGTTCGGTGTGCCCTGGGACTACAACGTCTACAAGAACTGGTTCGCCGTGGGCATCTTCAACAAGGGCCGAGCCTGTGATGCGTCACTGTATAAAGAGATGTACAACGAAAAGGACCAGAAAGGTTTCATAAGAGAAGAAGCCAATGGCTCAGGGATCAGCTATGAAGGGAACTACCTGGACATCAAGGCCACCATGTCCCCCATGGGCAGGGCCATCATGAAGGTGGAGGTATGGGACAAGCTGTTCACTCCCAGCCAGCAGGCCCACTAAGGGGAACCTCCAGCCTCCACCCTCTCCACCAGCACTACAGTATACCTCTGCTGTGTTGAACCTCAGTAACCAATCCCTCCACCATTAGATATTACTATCCTGCCGTACTGCTACTGTTTGTATGTTTTGTTGCTGACATGTCTGAATTTCAAGGCATCGCCGTTCAGTAAATCTGCTTAAGATCACAGTTTAGTTTGCTTATGAATCCAGGCAGAAGCGATATCTGCTCTTTTCTGTAGAGATCACTGTTCTGTTCATCTCTCAGTAGCATCCTCTTTCAACTGGCATCTTCTCTAGAAATGTAAATCAAACAATGACTCACCAGAGGACGAGGGTGCATAGCTTACTTAACAACACATGGCCAGGAGCTGTCTTTGTCTGTATCTACTTATGGCAATGCTAGTCTATGGAATAAATGTTGTTGTTTTGCTAAAGCTATTTGTGTTTGATGAGTTTCTCTCTATTGATTGAGCCTGGAAATATTATGCAACACTGGCCCTGAAGGAAAAGGATACTGGCCTTCAATGGATAGCTAATACTGATATGAAGTCTGAATAACATTATGCATTGCATACCATGCAGGTTATGTGCA
This sequence comes from Oncorhynchus kisutch, assembly GCF_002021735.2. NCBI lineage: Eukaryota > Metazoa > Chordata > Actinopteri > Salmoniformes > Salmonidae > Oncorhynchus > Oncorhynchus kisutch. The sequence goes on from NC_034183.2 coordinate 54,511,779, forward strand.
GTGGTGGAAAAAGTACTCAATTGTCATACTTGAGTAAAAGTAAAGCTACCTTAATAGGAAATGACTCAAGTAAAAGTGAAAGTCACCCAGTAAAATACTACTTGAGTAAAAGTCTAAAAGTATTTGGTTTTAAATATACTTAAGTATCAAAAGTAAATGGAATTGCTAAAATGTACTTAAGTACCGAAAGTAAAAGTATAAATCATTTCAAATTCCTTATTTTAAGCAAACCAGACGGGGCAATCTTCTTGTTTATTTATTGACGGATAGTCAGGGGCACACTCCAACACTCAGACATCATTTACAAACAAAGCATTTGTGTTTAATGAGTCCGCCAGATCAGAGGCAGTAGGGATGACCTGGGATGTTCTCTTGATAAGGGTGTGAATTGGACCATCTGTGACCCGATTCAGGAGATTCAGGAAACTAGGCGAGTCCAAGTCACGAATTCACTGTTTAAACTTAAAACATTTTTTAAAATCAAAATGCGTTTTTCAGCAGAAATGCCTTCTGGACCATGTGAACTTTCATGTGCCTTAAAAACAAACTTTTATGCCATCTGTAAATATGAATAAAATTGTTACGAGCATTGTTGGTTAAGCCACAGCATTTTTTCCCTATCTAAATGTAACGAGTACTTTTTGGTGTCAGGTAAAATGTATGGAGTAAAAAGTATATTATTTACTTTAGGAATGTAGTGAAGTAAAAGTAAAAGTAGCCAAAAATATAAATAGTAAAGTTTAAAAAAACGATTTAAGTAGTACTTCTAAGCATGTTTTACTTTACACCACTGGTTATGTGCAGTATGTAAGGCCATGTTACATTTTCCATCAAATCATATTTAGACAGGGCCTAGTCTGTAGAGGGTACCTGTGATCAGCTAAATTATAGTGTATCTGTAGCAAGATGAGTGACTCACAGAGTTGCAGTGAGTCAATGGCCATGCCTGGCACACCCTATTCCATCACATTCAAGGCGTAATGCACGGTTTGCATTATAGTAACCCTTGAGAAGCACAACCATGTCAATATTAAACCTCTATTGAAAGCAAATGGAGCATTTGAAAGGCTCTTCAGAGGAACAGTAGGCCTGCCGACTGCTTCGAGGGCCTGACGGAGGAGATGACAGCCAGTGAAAAGGAAGTCTATTCCCCCTAACAGCTATCATTCACTAAATACCAACACAGAGAAGAAACCCTTATCACTTCTACTTACAGTCTAATTCTAATTCCCGAGCCCTATAGGCAGAGGCATGGGTATTTCTTGAAACGCTATCAGACCATCAACAATACAGCCCCACAATGTGAGTGACTTACACACATAGAGTTCACACTTATTATGCTAATAGTACTGCTACGGTTGGAGGGATGCAATCATTAACCTTGTGAAAGTACTGCTAGGAGAGAAAGGTGCAGAAGCTCTTAAATCACATCCCAGCCAGATGTTATTGCGTTTCTAACAGCAAATCCATTTACAATTCCAACTCTGCATTTCTAACTCCCCCCCGCGGTAGATTCATTCTGATTTAGCAACGTTAACTATTTACCGCCACAAAGAGGCCCTGATCAAAGGTTTCTCCTCCCGCTCTAGCATTTACATAATATAGAAGCATAAACTAGCTCTATTTAGGCTCAATCTCAGAAGCTTTGTTGAGTGGTGCATTGAAACAGCGACAGGCACTGCCGCCTATAACAGATGGGGCCACTCGGCAGCGCAAAGCAGGGCTTTTTGTCTGTTACATCTTTGAAAGAGGATAAACTCCCTCACTCCTTTCACATTCTCCCTCTTTCAGTCTCCCACATGTATTCACTCATACACCTGCATATACTTATGCATGCTTTCATGTATTGTGTTGTATGTGATTGTGTTTTGTGTGGGTACGGGCGGTTAGGCGGGCGGGCGGGCGTGTGTGACTACATTCGTGAGTCTGTTCGTGTGTGTGTGTGTGTGTGTGTATAGACTCATACAATAGTAAGCTTAGCATTTAGTATATTTTCTCAAAAACAGCCAAAGCACAACAACATACACATAAGCCAGTATCACAGGAGTCATTTGGTAGTCAGCTAAAGTCCCTGCTGATTTCCTGTACTTTTACACGTTGATTTGAGGAGAATCAGTTGATTAGAGCTGAACATTCTCCTGTCTCTGGTGTTAAACACAATACTGGCAAGATAATAATGCACCTTCATCTGCTAAAACATTCCATGGTCTGAACTAACAAATGTATTTATGTATTATTAAAGTGCTGAGAGCCATCTTTATCTGCTTTCAAAGCCTGCCACCTAGAGGCTGTCCCAGGTAATGACTCACACTGTACTACAACAGAATATTAGGGAGCATTTATCTAACTAATACTGGGCACAATATATAGAGGTACATCTAACTTGACAGTTAGCTGCTATTGAACAAAAACGAGGAGAAAAGAGGAGGAGAAAGTTTTGGAAAATCCCAAATGTCAGCACAATGAAACAAAATCTCATGATAACAGATTTCAAAGGACACAATATCCTCAAGACAGCCTTCATCGGAGAGGAGGAGGACTGATGTCATACTGAGAGTTGAGAGGTCAGCTCACCCAATGTCTCCCTTCAGCAGCCTGCGGTCTTGATGTCCAGTCGGGCCTGGTACTCCTGGGAGCTGCGCTCTGTGTCTGACATGATCTGGGTCAGCCGGCTCTCCAGACCTGGCACCGACGCCTGTAGGCTCATCATCATAGCTCTGTAGCAAGCTTCCATCTCCGCAAGGTTCCCCTCCATAGAGACATCTACAAGGGCAGGGCCACAGACACACAGTGAGAACTGAACTGAACTCTGATTCCTCATTCCTTCTTGGTTAGGTCTGACTTGGACACTTGTTTTTTCTGGAGGTCATTTTGTATTTATTTTCCAAATAGATGTATGTTCAATCCCTACAGCAGAAAAGCAAGGGGCAAGAGTTGTGATGTCTTTAGCTGAAGTGATCCTTGGCACTGTAAAAATCACTTGTGGCTTGTTTTGAAACTCTTTAGGCCTATTTGTTCTGAGCAACATGATGCATGTTGTAATAGTAAATCATAGGGTCCAAACTGAGAGTCTTATAATGTGACAGGTAAATGAGAAACTAACGTGCTTCCATGCAAGATGTTCTAAGTCTGCCGTGCTGGGCGTGCCACCTTACCATGGACCTCTCCATCGGTTGTGTTGGGAATGCCACTTTACCACGGAGTGGGGACACTGCAGCTCCAGGTCTCTGGCGGTGGACTGGCCGCTCTTTAGCTCTACACTGGTGTTCTACAGGACCTCAGTACTGGAGCTCACCTCCTGCTGCACCTCTTCAGCTTGAGGGAACCAAACACACACAGGTCAAAATCGTTAACTAATGAACAAACGTTTCATAAGACATCTATCAAATATGTGACATGAAAACATCATAATAAAAAAGCCACATAAGTATTTATTATTGAGCATCAATTCTGTTATTTCTTGAATATAAAATAATGATCTTGAAATGTTGTGCATTCAGGTCCCTGTAGTCATACACTATGCTCTATGGGCCCTGGTTAAAAGTAGTGCACCCTACAGGAATAGGGTGCAATTTGGGACGTACTCTATGTCTGTGTGTTTGTCCCCTTGCCTTGTTCTTGAACCAGGCCTCGGTCTCTCTACGGCTCTTTGACGCCATGCCCTGGTACTGCTCTCTGATCTCAGTGATGACAGTGTTCAAGCCCTGGTTTCTGCTCTCTGATCTCAGTGATGACAGTGTTCAAGCCCTGGTACTGCTCTCTGATCTCAGTGATGACAGTGTTCAAGCCCCGGTACTGCTCTCTGATCTCAGTGATGACAGTGTTCAAGCCCTGGTAGTGCTCTCTGATCTCAGTGATGACAGTGTTCAAGCCCTGGTAGTGCTCTCTGATCTCAGTGATGACAGTGTTCAAGCCCTGGTTCTGCTCTCTGATCTCAGTGATGACAGTGTTCAAGCCCTGGTACTGCTCTCTGATCTCAGTGATGACAGTGTTCAAGTCCTGGGCTGGGGCCGCGTCCACCTCCACCTGCACCTGACCACTCATCGGGGCACGGAACGACATGGTCTACTAGGAAACAACAACAACATCAACTACATGTGCTACATGTGGACAATACCAAAATAAATGATCTAATGACTCTGCCTCCTCACAGCAAAATCTGTTAGTCCTTCAATTTCCTTTGTTAATATGGACTCTTTTGATCTAAATTGCTATTGTTTTATAGATGAGTACTGAATTGCATGGCCTCTAAAGGCAAAAAAAGTGTCCCATACAATAAGGGGATCTGCTGTACCTATGTTATGTCTGAAGAAGTCAGTTATACATTATTCTGTCCTAGTTCTAATCCTAGTCCTAATTCCAACATATACTTGATATTCAGGATTTCCTTAAGTGCCTGAGGGTGATGGTTTGTAGTGTGATTTCCTTTCCGGTCCATAGAGGTATTTAAAACCGTACTAAAATCTTGCACCATAATAATATGTCTAATGTTGCTTGTAGAGTTGATCAATTCTTATATATATTTTCAAAGAAGCTTGGATCATCATTATTTGGACCGTATAGGTTAATAAGACATATCCATCTACCTTGATGATCTGTTTGGACAATTTGCACATTTGGATCAAAATGACCCCTTTTGAATTTCTTTGCCCATGGGAGAAATATATTTCGTCCCCAGGTCCTTTTTCCACAAAACTTCATCTAAAATTGTTGAATGGGTGTCCTGTAAACAATAGATATTATATTAATTCTCTTTTAGCCAGGTAAATACTGATTGTCTTTTCTTATTATCTGCTAGGCCATTACAATTGTAATTGGCTATACTTATTTCACCACTTACCATAATGAGACACAACTTTCAATTCTATTTATCAAAATCTATGTTTGTATACATACCATTAAAAAGTAACATGTTGATTTAGTGTCTATATAGCTGGACCATGATATTTGCATTGCTACTAAGTAAATCTCCAATTGGTCCACAATATTCCACCCTCTAAAATCCCTCCTCCTCCCGAGTTTGTTTGTCATCCCAATGCCCGGGAAACCACCCAGCAGACCACCCGGCAGACCACCCCCGACCCCCCGTATCCCATAGCCCTGAAAAGACTGGTGATCCATCCTTTGAAAAGAGCACACAGTGCCATTTACAGAACAGAAATAGATCAACTGCCAAATGCATTTCCATCTCGCTCACCTCGATTTGTATTATATATAGCCATCCAAATATATATATATATTATTTTTAAAAATTGTTTTATCCTGTTTCTTATTTTCCATAATTAGCTATTCATATTTGTAGTAATGTAGGCAATTTATGAAAAGGATTTACCTCTCATCAGTCACGCCATTACCAAAATTACATTATAAAACAAGCAATTATTATATTAGCAAACAGTTGTTGTGAATCATCCTCTATTGTCCCTAACATCTTTTACTCCTTCGCAACAGTTGTGGGATACGCACATACACCCACACATTCATACATACTCAACCCTTTCCCCCCACACAACCATAGGCTCACATTCTCAACAGTAGCACCATCCCAGAGCCCAACTCAAGAAAGGCCTTGATTTCCAAACGCACTCACTGTTGCAGCTGCATGAGAAGGCCTGCAAGACTGCAAAAAATGGGAAGAAATTGAAAGATTTTATGAACCATTGTCACGTCCTAGATGATGGAGGTCAAATATACACCTTTTCCCTGAAACACCCACAACATAGTCCCCAGTATTGACCATATTCCCAAGCATCTCCATGCAGTCAGACTTTTGATTTTGTGCCACCAGGGTGACAATAATATACCCCCTCTCTGAATGTCCGAGTGTGACCCCCTCCCCATGGGTTACTGCAGCTAGTGTTGCCAGCACTGCCACTGCCTGGGTGGGGGCCCCCCCTCCCCATGGGTTACTGCAGCTAGTGTTGCCAGCACTGCCACTGCCTGGGTGGGGGCCCCCCCTCCCCATGGGTTACTGCAGCTAGTGTTGCCAGCACTGCCACTGCCTGGGTGGGGGCACCCCCCCTCCCCATGGGTTACTGCAGCTAGTGTTGCCTGCACTGCCACTGCCTGGGTAGGGGCACCCCCCCTCCCCATGGGTTACTGCAGCTAGTGTTGCCAGCACTGCCACTACCTGGGTGGGGGCCCCCCCTCCCCATGGGTTACTGCAGCTAGTGTTGCCAGCACTGCCACTGCCTGGGTGGGGGCCCCCCCTCCCCATGGGTTACTGCAGCTAGTGTTGCCAGCACTGCCACTACCTGGGTGGGGGCCCCCCCACCTCCCCATGGGTTACTGCAGCTAGTGTTGCCAGCACTGCCATTACCTGGGTGGGGGCACCCCCTCCCCATGGGTTACTGCAGCTAGTGTTGCCAGCACTGCCACTGCCTGGGTGGGGGCCCCCCCTCCCCATGGGTTACTGCAGCTAGTGTTGCCAGCACTGCCACTACCTGGGTGGGGGCCCCCCCACCTCCCCATGGGTTACTGCAGCTAGTGTTGCCAGCACTGCCATTACCTGGGTGGGGGCACCCCCTCCCCATGGGTTACTGCAGCTAGTGTTGCCAGCACTGCCACTGCCTGGGTGGGGGCCCCCCCTCCCCATGGGTTACTGCAGCTAGTGTTGCCAGCACTGCCACTACCTGGGTGGGGGCCCCCCCACCTCCCCATGGGTTACTGCAGCTAGTGTTGCCAGCACTGCCATTACCTGGGTGGGGGCACCCCCTCCCCATGGGTTACTGCAGCTAGTGTTGCCAGCACTGCCACTGCCTGGGTGGGGGCCCCCCCTCCCCATGGGTTACTGCAGCTAGTGTTGCCAGCACTGCCACTGCCTGGGTGGGGGCCCCCCCTCCCCATGGGTTACTGCAGCTAGTGTTGCCAGCACTGCCACTACCTGGGTGGGGGCCCCCCCACCTCCCCATGGGTTACTGCAGCTAGTGTTGCCAGCACTGCCATTACCTGGGTGGGGGCACCCCCTCCCCATGGGTTACTGCAGCTAGTGTTGCCAGCACTGCCACTGCCTGGGTGGGGGCCCCCCCTCCCCATGGGTTACTGCAGCTAGTGTTGCCAGCACTGCCACTACCTGGGTGGGGGCCCCCCCACCTCCCCATGGGTTACTGCAGCTAGTGTTGCCAGCACTGCCATTACCTGGGTGGGGGCACCCCCTCCCCATGGGTTACTGCAGCTAGTGTTGCCAGCACTGCCACTGCCTGGGTGGGGGCCCCCCCTCCCCATGGGTTACTGCAGCTAGTGTTGCCAGCACTGCCACTACCTGGGTGGTGGCACCCCACCGGAATCCCCACCGGCTAGGTACAAGGTCATCAAGGTTCTCATTAGCAGCTTTGAGAATTTCCTTGTATAGTATGCTTTCCCTTTAGGTGGCTTTGGCTTTGCAGAACCAACCCTGCCAAGCAGGCTCAGAATCTTGAGGGGGCAGTGCTGCTCTTGGTCTCTGACCTTTTGGCTGCATACAGGCCACTTACAGCAGGCCCATAAAACAGTTAGGGACTTCTCCTTAGTATCTGGGTCATTCAGGTGGGTGTCTAGGGTATAGGGTTGTGGACCGTTCCATCAATATAGGATCATAAATAAATACATTATATATATCATTTATTTAAAAATGTAGTTCCCCATGATAGGAACACAAATAAATTAAATGTATAATTTATTTTAAAACAGTTCCATCATGATAGGACAATAAATAAATAAATATGACGTATAATTCATTATAAAAGTATATCCATCATCTGAACAACATTGAAAGCTCTCTCATACCCCGGCCCACAGCAATACATTGGCTCTGGGATATGCAACCATTTAATTTCTCACTCAACGCCATACTTTCCCAAACATAACAAAAATAAATAAACACACACCACACCATCCACACATACTGTGCCTTCTGTTTACTGAGTGTATATCTTCACCATGTTGAATTAGTGCTTGTCTGTTCCAATTAGTTATCTTTGAAGATATATAGAAAAGCTATTTTTTATTGTATTGTTACAATCCATAACAGGGCAAGAATTGTGTTTCATTATTTTACTCGTCTATAAGAACTTTGTACTTTAAAAAAAAAATAACCATGGAGTAGTCTTTGTGTCTCTGAATAACTGGTTATCAATATATAGTTTATCAACGACGAGAGCTACTAGTTTCCCTTTTAATCTATTTTCCTTGAAAATTGGATACAGAACTTTACACCGTTCTGCAATTTCCTTTGGGAACTGATCATTCATGCCAATTTTGGTCCCAGCAAGTATTTTACCCAGGTTTTAACCATTATTTCATCTTTGCCCTCTCTGTCCGAAGCGGTGTACAGGTTCGAGTTGGATTTTTTCGATAGCTTCGCGTGGAATCTGAAGCACTGTAAGGAGGAACTCTCTAACTACAGATTCAGGAACTTCTTCTTCTTTCTCTTGGATACCAGTAAGTACCAGCTTCTCTCGCATGGATCTCGTCTTTATGTCAAGTAAGGCTTCTTCAGAACGATGTTCTCCTTTTTAAGTTCATTCACTTCGGTTTCAATCTTATTGATTGTCCCTTTTAGCTTGTGTGTTTCCTTCTCCAATGTCGCAGCTTTTTCGTAACTCATCTCGAGGCTTGACTTCGACTCTTTTGATATCCTTACTGACTAATTCAAGTATACCCAGTTTGTCATTTATTGATTTTTAACAGATCGGTTTCGACTTTTACCATTGCCGGTGGTGAAAATATGAAATCGTCTGTGTCTGTAGAAGAGTTACGTTTTCGTTTTGAAATTGGTTCCCGTCTTACCCTCCGCAATGTTTGGGTGTTGCTTGTTTTCATAATATTTTGTCGACAAATGTCTCTAGTCTTAAGATTAGTTTTGTGTTATTATCCAGATTGAAGGTTATCACCCACCAGATTGTGTAGTGCTAATATTTAGTCTAACTTGCCGATATTGAATATTACGTTTTTATCTTGAGGTGCTCTACATAACTACGTTCAGTCAGTCCGCCATTACCTGTATCAGCATAGGAGTTGGCAAGACAACACAGACAGATCTGGGACCAGGCTATCCTACTGTACTACGAGACCCACCTTCTTATGGCTCTCCTTGAGGTAAACTACCCCCTCCTTCACGTTCTCCAGCTGCATCTCCAGGCCGCTCCTGGCCAGGGACATCTCCCCCAGCATCTTCTTCAGCCCCCACGATGTCAGCCTCCACAGACTGGGGCAGGCCAGACTCACTCTCAAACCTTGTGGTTGACACTTAGTTTGGACTCCAGTTGATCAAATTATACTATCAATATATCATATGATATCTGACATTTCAGCAATTGTAATGCTATGGAATTATGTCTTTTATTCATTCCTGAAATATTCAGATCAATCTTGAGTAAAAAGGGTAACTAATTGCTAATAGCTTATATGTTAGACTCACTGGATTCTGAAGCCAGTTTGGTGCTATCCACCGGTAGGGCCAATTCTGCCACTACAGTGCTTGTTGCAAAGAACTTCACACAGAGAAAAGTATCAGGTTTCAGGTTATATTATCTCACGCCACTGTAGACACCTTTCCATTTCATCATTAAATAGTTTTGCATGACACCAATGTTATTTTGCATAGGTCACAATATGTAATGAATGCATCAGTGCTCAGTAAATGCAGAAACTAATTGCAGATACTCTCGTTAATCTTGTGTATTGTAAAAGTCTTGCCTGGCAGCTGCTGTAACCTGGGAGTTGAAGGAATAAAGGCGACCAGCACTCACAAATTATATTCATGCCATGTACAGTAACACAACAAAATCTATCAGTATTTGTGAGTTTTCTCCATCTTAATTCATGCATGTTTGGGCCATCATAGTAAACCTACAAGAAACATACCTTGGAGTGGAACTCGTCAATGGGCACTTGATGGGTGCTGATGTCCCTGGTGTCGACCTTGACGTGGCTGAGCCCCTGCTCCCTGAACTGCAGCTCCGGCTTGGTGTTGGCCTCATACAGGGTGGCAACCCTCTCCAGGTATGTATCCAGGTGCTCCTCTGCCTCCTCCAGCTCCACCATCCATGGAGAAGCCACTGAAGATCATCCCTCCATCACCTCAAGAGCCAAAGCCCCCACCCATGGAGGTGAATCAGCCCCCACCAGCAGAGGAGGAGGCTGTAGTGGAGTAGATGCGAATCCACTTACCTCTGGTCCCTGTGTACACACTTCCAGACCTCCCGGAAATTATGGACATGCCCATATCAGAGCATGAGGAGTTGAAGCTCCCCATGGAGGCTCCTGAGCTTAGCCTGACTCCAATGCTAGAGAAGCTGTGGCTGCGAATGGAGAACGTGACCATAATGACATCAGAGACTGCAAGCAGGGTGCAGTTGTGGTCTCTCTGTGAAACACTGTTATTAATGGGCATGTGGAATGTGCTGACTGGGGTCTGCCTTGAGCCATCTCAGTATTTTCATGTTCACGATCACAGGGTCTCTCTCTCTCTCTCTCTCTCTCTCTCTCTCTCTCTCTCTCTCTCTCTCTCTCTCTCTGTCTCTGTCTCTGTCTCTCTGTCTCTCTGTCTCTCTGTCTCTCTCTCTCTATGTCTCTCTCTCTCTATGTCTCTCTCTCTCTATGTCTCTCTCTCTCTCTCTCTATGTCTCTCTCTCTATGTCTCTATGTCTCTCTATGTATGTATGTATGTATGTGTATATATATATGTATGTATATATATATATGTATGTATGTGTATATATATGTGTATGTATGTATGTGTATATATATATGTGTATGTATGTGTGTGTTGTGCTTACTTGTCATATTGGGGATGAGTAACATGTCTCTCTCTCTGCCTTTCCTCTGCTGTCCCTTATTGCAAGGCCAATACACTACATTTCACAATTACTAATTAGTGGCTTGCGTAGGCCATTTACTGAATTACCTTTAAACATTGACACACGATCTGCATGTAAGCGAAAAGGTTCTATTGAATAGTTGCTGTGTATTTCCATATCCTCAGACTGTGCTCTCTCATCCTCACATTGGCTAAATGATGAACGCCAGCTCTCTGTCTGGGACTGATCCTCTGACAGCAAGATAGACAGGAGATCAATACAAACCACTGCCCATCCCGTCTTTGGCTTTTCCTTCTCTTAACCCCCCAACCTAAACCCACCCACTGCGCACACACTGGTTGAATCAATGTTGTTTCCAGGTCGTTTCAATGAAATTACATTGAACCAACATGGAATAGATGTTGAATTGACGTCTGTGCCCAGTGGGCATGCTCTGCCACTCAGTCCTATCTGTCAGCTAGTCAGCCCATCTGCAGGATGTCCTCTAGCTCTTTCACTCACAAACATGCCACCCCCTCCCCTCCGACCCCCTCCTCTATCTCTTGTATGTCCAGACGTGCAAACAAGAGTGATAGGGTCATAGGTTTACATTACTTAGTGGAGGATGGCTCATAATAATGGCTGGAATGGAGTCAATGGAATAGAATCAACCACATGGAAACCACATTGTTAATGTGTTTGGTACCATTCCATTGACACCATTCCAGTCATTATTATGAGCCGTCCTCCCCTCAACAGCCTCCACTGACACTACTGTACAACTGCAAACCGCAGTAACTGCACATTTGGCCAAAGGTTTTGTAGTATCTGTTTTATCTTGTGTCCTGGTTCAATTATCTTCAGTTTCAGTGAAAATACTGTAGTGTCAAATTTCCAGTAACTACAAAATCCATGTAAAAACCAAGGCAAGCAGTAGCAACTTAAGTTACTAAGTGAAGTTACTGCACTCTGGGTTTGTTCCACTGTGTTTTGACTGCAGTTACTGCAGTTTGCCTATGGTATCGAGTACAGGCCATCCCGATCATGACTCACACACACCATGAGACAGCCAGTGATCCAGTTGTTACCAGAATAAACAAGGCACAATCCCCACAGACCAATTATGGTTGAACTCGCACTGAAATGCAAATACCCAGGTAATGTATACATCGTTTGTGATCTTGTACCTCCCTCTTTAGTTACAGATTTAGTTCCCTAATGCAATTGGTAACCTTAATGTCATCATTTGCATATTGATTCAAAAAACACATCGTTGGATCTGTTTGGATGTGTTTACAGACTAAGCTTCTTCTTCCTTTAGGTTATCCCACCAAGGTGAAATCAAAGGATTTGAAAAGCATAAATGAATCCAAGTACATGTGTTTGTCAGAAACGACTGGCGTCCACAGAGGGGTGTGTTCACCATATGGATGAGATTGAATCAAATTGAATCAAGTTGAATCAACAATCAAACATACATGTCTGAGTTGAGCTTTCTTAATGAAACATCAAAACTATTGTTGTTTTGGGTTGTTTATCAAAGTCAGCTGGCTAACTTATTGATCCTGCTTTGTGGCATAACCCTCTGGTCCTTTCCCAGGGAGGGAAGCAGGGAGAAGAGACGAGAACAGCCGCCAGCGACGTGTCAGCCTATGTCAGCAGTAGATCTAGGAAACAATGTGGCTCTTCTAGATCACTTGACTTGAATCTTTAATCTGCACGTTGAGACGTCTCACAACATTATTTGAACAATGTTGTCGATCTTTAAAACAGTGTACACAAGGCACGGATCTCTGGGGTATTTTGCATAACAGTAAATGCATTTTTTAAATGTAGTTGTAGTCTCAAAACAGCAAATACATTCATCAAAACAATAATGATAATACATGATCAAAAGAACACGACTGCCTGCAATAAACAATCATACCTCTTGAGTCAAGTTGAGAAAAAAAATGTGTTAGTCTACATCCGATGTAATCAATAGATCTTCATTGCAGACACATCATGATGATCAAAATAGAAAAAACAACTATTAAAAGGTGCAACTACTCTCCTTTATGCATATTTCACCAAACAATTTAATGCACATCAAATCAAATATTGTTTCTGATCAAAAAGGAAATTAGCAAAAAACTATGAAATAGCAGATATGATTCATGTAGTAACCAAAAAAGTGTTAAAAAAAATCGAAATATATTTTATTTAGGTTCTTCAAAATAGCCACCCTTTGCTTTGATGACAAATTTGCATTCTCTCAACCAGCTTCACCTGGAATGCTTTTCCAACGGTTTTGAAGGAGTTCCCACATATGCTGAGCACATGTTGGCTGCTTTTCCTTCACTCTGCGGTCCACCTAATCACAAATCATCTCAATTGGGTTGAGGTTGGGTGATTGTGGATGCCAGGTCATCTGATGCAGCACTCCATTACTCTCCTTCTTGGTCAAATAGCCCTTACACAGCCTGGAGGTGTGTTGGGTCGTTGTCCTGTTGAAAAACAAATTATAGTCCCAAGTGCAAACCAGATGGGATGGCATATCGCTGCAGAATGCTATGGTAACCATGCTAGTTAAGTGTGCCTTGAATTCTAAATAAATCACATACAGTGTCACCAGCAAAGCACCCCCACACCATCACACCTCCTACTCCATGCTTCACGGTGGGAACCACACATGCAGAGATCATCCGCTCACCTACTCTGCGTCTCACAAAGACAGCGGTTGGAACCACAAATTTGGAATCAACTGACCAATGGACAGATTTCCACCAGTCTAATGTCGATTGCTTGTGTTTCATGGCCCAAGCAAGTCTCTTCTTCTTATCTTTGTCCTTTAGTAGTGGTTTCTTTGCAGTAATTCGACCATGAAGGCCTGATTCACACAGTCTCCTCTGAACAGTTAATGTTGAGATGTGTCTGTTACTTGAACTCTGTGAAGCATTTATTTGGGCTGCAATCTGAGGTGCAGTTAATTCTAATGAACATATCCTCTGCAGCATAGGTAACTGTGGGTCTTCCTTTTCTGTGGTGGTCCTCATGAGAGCCAGTTTCATCATAGCACTTGATGGTTTTTGAGACTGCACTTGAAGAAACTTTCAGTTGTTGAAATTTTCCGGATTGACTGACCATCATGTCTTAAAGTAATGATGGACTGTCATTTCTCTATGTTTATCTGAGCTGTTCTTGCCATAATATGGACTTGGTGTTTAGCCAAATAGGGCTATCTTCTCTATTTCATCCCTACCTTGTCACAACACAACTGATTGGCTCAAATGCATTAAGAAGAAAAGAAATTCCACAAATGAACTTTTAAGAAGACACACCTGTTATTAATTGAAATGCATTCCAGGTGACTACCTCATGAAGCTTCCAACGGCTTACCTCGAAGTGGTAGGCCACAGTGCTGTCTGTCCTCTGTTGCAACACTCACTGCCAAGTTCCAAACTGCCTCTGGAAGCAACATCAGCACATAAAATGGGTTTCCATGGCCGCACACAAGCCTAAGATCACCATGCGCAATGCAAAGTGTCGGCTGGAGTGGTGTAAACCACTGGAGCAGTGGAAACAAGTCCTCTGGAGTGATGAATGACGCTTCACCATCTGGCAGTCTGACGGACAAATCAGGGTTTTGTGGATATCAGGAGAACGCTACCTGCCTGAATGCATAACACCAACTGTAAAGTTTGGTGGATGAGGTATAACGGTCTGGGGCTGTTTTTCATGGTTCGGGCTAGGCTTCTTAGTTCCTGTGAAGCATACAATAACATTCTAGATGATTCTGTGCTTCCAACTTTGTGACAGTTTGGGGAAGGCCCTTTCCTTTTTCAGCATGACAATGCCCCTGTGCACAAAGCGAGGTCCAGAAATGGTTTGTCGAGATCAGTGTGGAAGAACTTGACAGGCCTGCACAGAGCCCTGACCTCAACCCCATCGAACACCTTTGGGATGAATTGGAACGCCGACTGCGAGCCAGGCCTAATCACCAAACATCAGTGCCCGACCTCACTAATGCTCTTGCGGCTGAATGGAAGCAAGTCCTCACAGCAATGTTCCAACATCTAGTGGAAAGCCTTCCCCCCTTTGAGATGTTCGACAAGCAGGTGTCCACATACATTTGTTCATGTAGTGTATGTAGACACTGGTTCAGTGCTGGAGATGATGAACATGATGTTGAAAAGAGGAGGAATTGCCCTTTAACATCATACTGTTATTGTTTATGCATGTAGATTCATCTCATATAAAGTGGTTGTTTTTGCAGTTATATGATCAACAAATACACAATAAGATCTCTGTATGAAGAGCACTGTGTTAAGGGTACAGTTGGTTTGATTATGTGGTTTTGAAGAATAAAGAAACAAAAGGTTTTTGAAAATGTTGTCCTCACTCCCTCTAGCAGATGAGTTGCTCCCAGAGACACTAGAATCCATAAACGCAAGCTCTGTTATGATATAAGACATCTTCACTGGAGTGTTGACCACAAACAGCTGTTTGGATTGGTTATTTTGGAGTGTTGTTACTGATTGATCTGTGACGCTATGATGGAGCTGGTAAAATGTATTTGGGTGCCTGGGCTGCTGGAAGTGCAACGATCCAGAAGATCCATCCAGAAGATCTCACCTATACTTGAGGCAGAATCGGGGCTCTGATGGGTTTGGAGTAGGAGCAGCAGGAGCAAGTGGGACAGCAGTATGGGCAGCTGGGGTGTCTCGTGTTGCAGCAGGGAGAAGGTTTGGAGTAGGAGCAGCAGGAGCAGGAGCAACTGGGACAGCAGTATGGGCAGCTGGGGTGTCTCGTGTTGCAGCAGAGAGAAGGTTTGGAGTAGGAGCAGCAGGAGCAACTGGGACAGCAGTATGGGCAGCTGGGGTGTCTCGTGTTGCAGCAGGGAGAAGGTTTGGAGTAGGAGCAGCAGGTGCAACTGGGACAGCAGTATGGGCAGCACTTAATACTTTTCTGTCTGTTGGAGGACAGGTGAGAATGTACAGGATGTTACTAAAGTTGGTCTGCCGCTGAGATTCCACTCATGACGGCCTATTATGTCAGAGTGAACTGAGTACTTTGTGAAAGAAAGATGTGCTCAGAGAACTATCTCAAATTGCTTACATTATTGGCATCAAATTAGTTTGGGATTCAGATTAATCCTGTATGTTTCATGACATAATAGTTAACTATACTAACCAGGAATTTAGATATACCTGGTATATGTATAAAAATTTATCTAATATTTTGCAATAATCTTGAATCGAATGAATGAGGGACTGAACACAGACCCAAAGTGTCTTTGCGTTTCAACGGGTTTCAGTCTTTAAATGACTCTTTTTTTTTTTAAGAAATGTGCAAATTTAATCAAAATAATTTTGAATGTCTGGATGGAATAGCTTTGAAGTGTTATTTGAGAGACTAACCTCTAGAGGGCAATGTTTTGCAAGAAGAAAGAAATCACTTTTTTCAAGCAGTCTAGCCAAGCAAGCCTCTTAATAAATGACTCCTTACTCACTTAAGGTAGTCCATCGCATTTGATGATGACATCCACTACTGCTTGTGGGTTTGCTGAAGACCGTATAATCGCCACAGTCAGAGCACACAATGGCCTGTTCAGTCCTTTTTTCCTCAGAGCCAACACCATGTGGAATGGTCCGTGGCAACAGCCTTTAGGAAGGCAGAGTTTACCCCACACTTCTTTAGTGAGTGTCTTCAAGGGATCCTTTAGACTGCTTTTTCTGCCCGGTGCGACGGCCCAGTTGTAGCTGTCTGTACTGCATATTTCCAGGAAGGCGGTCCTCTAGCATCCGGATGGCATGGCCAAGTTATCTAAGCTGCTGGTGTGTGATGGACGCCTCAATGCTCCTGCTTTTGTTTCTTTGCAGGATCTCTAAGTGTGAAACACGGTCCTGCCAGTTCACTTTCAAAACGCGTTGGAGGCATTTTATGTGAAAGGATTCCAGTTGTTTTAAGTGTCGACTGAAGACTGTCCGTGTCTCTACTGCCTGGTAGACTGCAACATTGGTGCAGGCTGCTCTTGTTAAAAACTGCTTCCAAGGTATTTAAAATGTGGTACAATGGCAAGTGAGGAGTCTGAGAAGGAGAATGCGGGTGGTGCAGGTAGAGGATCAGATGACCTGACAAAGGACCTCTGTTTTTGCCCTATTCTGCTGTATTCTCTCACAGCTGCTGTGAGGGTGGCTTGTAGAGCGCAATCGTTCTCCAATCATCCGCCTACTGAAGCTCATGTCTCTTTAATGACCCTTACAACCGCTGACACAACCACACACTTCACAATGGTTTGGTGTTGGAGCAAAAACCTTATCAAAGGCAAAAGGAGGAGAGGTGGAAGGCCAGCCGCTGATGTAGATATATGCATGTATTATGAGATCTCTGCATATTGGGTCCTTGCAGAAATGGGCAGCTCTAACTGGCTCGTCCTGCATGGTAAGGTGTGCTATGACCATACACATATAGTTCACAGAATGGACATACAGCATGCCCTCTGACCATGGGAATGTCCATTCTAGAAATTCTAATTCTATGATTCTGACCCTTTGGGACCTGAGTGACACTGGAAGTGGGTGAGGATGACCTGACTTCTAGAGAGGAAGAGGGTCATCGAACACAATGTCCCTCCCCACACAGCCAGACAGACACAGAGATCCACCCAACAGTCTTGTCTATGACAGATAAGGATGTAGATTACACAGCTGCTGCCACTTCTTCCTTAGAGAGGAGACCTCACACAGAAACACACAAGCTATGTTCTGTGAGTAAAACAGCTTGAATGGACTCTTGCAGGACTGCAATAAAGAATGGTGGAAATACCACCCATGCAGTCACAAGACGGGGAAAATACTTTTTTATTTATTATTTTTGTATCTACAAGAGTGCCCTATAGGGTGAAGGGGCAAAGGGTCTATTTGGAATTCACAATAACACCCATCTCTGCACTGGGTCTGAACGAGTAAAAACTTGATGAATCATCCATTGCGTTATCAGCTGTGCATTCCATTAAGGCATGGGGTTTAAACCAATTAGATCCAGTTAGGATATTCACTTTGGACCTTCTGCAAACTTTACAAAAATACAATATATATTTCTGCAATCCCTTTACGTAGCCTACAAAACAAAGTCAAGCGATTTAAGCATTTGGCTTGAACATATTTAATTGCAAAATATAATTATATACAGTACATTGTGTGAGGGAAGAGGCTATGCTTTGACTAAGACCCACACCCCTCTCACAGACAGTACAAAGTCCAGTACGTCTTATGACCAGAGTAAGAGCAGAAATACAATACATAAGCCGACATATTTATTTGTTTCTGAAACTGAATGCAATTCAGTGCTTTCAGTGTCATTCACGACAACATAATAAAAGGGTAAAGATAGACATTTGTTTTTCCTTCTGTCTTCAGTCAGTGCTCATTGCTACACTGAGCCGGGGGGGGGGGAGACCAAACATTTGTAGTCTTTTGATCTAGTGCTTGATTCTTCTCTCAGGTAAGCGTCGACTGGCTCATCATGGGCGACAGTGGGGACCGTCATTTTCAAGAGGGGGAGAGAGAGAGGTTGAGGCGCTGGGCCCTTAATGCTGGGAAATAGACAATTCCTGGAAACAGATCTCATAGACTACATGTTGCGCGTAGGCTACTCACACATTGTGCCTAGTTCCTGACCCCAACCTTCCTCACAGACTAATACTTGGTCAAAACCCTTCATCATGGCCCCATACTGCATACATTCTAAACCCTACACTCGGGGGGAAAAGAGGACTCTCCGGAAGCATCATACAATTCTAATATACATAAAACCCATTCAAGGACAGGGAAGCTACCAGGTGAGAGGGTACATCACATTTTGTTCTGTAGTTACATACAGAAATAAACATAATGGAGATCCTATACAGATAACGACACTCTTAGAAAAAAGGGTTCCAAAAGGGGGCTGTCCCCATAGGAGAACCCTTTTTGGGTTCCATGTAGAGCCCTCTGGAAAGGGTTCTACTTTGAACCCAAAGGGGTTCTATTAAAAAGTTTCTACCTGGAACCAAAAAGGATTCTTCAATGGGTTCTACGAGGACAGCCGAAAGAACCCTTTTAGGTTCCAGTTAGCACCTTTTTTTCTGAGTGTACAGTAAATGGAGAGTGGGAATTCCTCAAACTGAAAGCCTTTGTCATTGGTTATCAACTCAATTGGAATGTCCAGCAATGCGAGACTCACGTTTTCCCAGCCAGAGGGTAGGAAATCCACTAACAAAATCGCTTCTCCGTCATCTTAACAAGCTTTACAGCTTTTGTCATCCTCCCCTAACCACAATAATTTCACAAATGCTGAAGAATATCCTGACTTTTGCCATTCTTCAATCACACACACACATATACATATATACAGTGGGGCAAAAAAGTATTTAGTCAGCCACCAATTGTGCAAGTTCTCCCACTTAAAAATATGAGAGAGGCCTGTAATTTTCATCATAGGTACACTTCAACTATGACAGACAAAATTAGGGGGGAAAATCCAGAAAATCACATTGTAGGATTTTTTATGAATTTATTTGCAAATTATGGTGGAAAATAAGTATTTGGTCAATAACAAAAGTTTATCTCAATACTTTGTTATATACCCTTTGTTGGCAATGACAGGTCAAACGTTTTCTGTAAATCTTCACAAGGTTTTCACACACTGTTGCTGGTATTTTGGCCCATTCCTCCATGCAGATCTCCTCTAGAGCAGTGATGTTTTGGGATTGTTGCTTGGCAACACGGACTTTCAACTCCCTCCAAAGATTTTCTATGGGGTTGAGATCTGGAGACTGGCTAGGCCACTCCAGGACCTTGAAATGCTTCTTACGAAGCCACTCCTTCGTTGCCCGGGCGGTGTGTTTGGGATCATTGTCATGCTGAAAGACCCAGCCACGTTTCATCTTCAATGCCCTTGCTGATGGAAGGAGGTTTTCACTCAAAATCTCACGATACATGGCCCCATTCATTCTTTCCTTTACACGGATCAGTCGTCCTGGTCCCTTTGCAGAAAAACAGCCCCAAACCATGATGTTTCCACCCCCATGCTTCACAGTAGGTATGGTGTTCTTTGGATGCAACTCAGCATTCTTTGTCCTCCAAACACGACGAGTTGAGTTTTTACCAAAAAGTTATATTTTGGTTTCATCTGACCATATGCCATTCTCCCAATCTTCTTCTGGATCATCCAAATGCTCTCTAGCGAACTTCGGACGGGCCTGGACATGTACTGGCTTAAGCAGGGGGACACATCTGGCACTGCAGGATTTGAGTCCCTGGCGGCGTATTGTGTTACTGATGGTAGGCTTTGTTACTTTGGTCCCAGCTCTCTGCAGGTCATTCACTAGGTCCCCCCGTGCGGTTCTGTGATTTTTGCTCCCCGTTCTTGTGATCATTTTGACCCCACGGGGTGAGAACTTGCGTGGAGCCCCAGATCGAGGGAGATTATCAGTGGTCTTGTATGTCTTCCATTTCCTAATAATTGCTCCCACAGTTGATTTCTTCAAACCAAGCTGCTTACCTATTGCAGATTCAGTCTTCCCAGCCTGGTGCAGGTCTACAATTTTGTTTCTGGTGTCCTTTGACAGCTCTTTGGTCTTGGCCATAGTGGAGTTTGGAGTGTGACTGTTTGAGGTTGTTTGAGGTGCCATTAATACAGGTAACGAGTGGAGGACAGAGGAGCCTCTTAAATAAGAAGTTACAGGTGTGAGAGCCAGAATTCTTGCTTGTTGGTAGGTGACCAAATACTTATTTTCCACCATAATTTGCAAATAAATTCATAAAAAATCCTACAATGTGATTTTCTGGATAATTTTTCAAATTTTGTCTATCATAGTTGAAGTGTACCTATGATGAAAATTACAGGCCTCACTCATCTTTTTAAGTGGGAGAACTTGCACAATTGGTGACTGACCAAATACTTTTTTGCCCCACTGTATATATAAACAATTAAAATATTGTAAAACATGTAACCATTCTAGCATAGTCACTGTCGGGGTTCACATCTGGGACAGGATGGAGATGGTCATGGAATGGAATGGATTGTCAAGAATGACATAAGTCCATAAACCCTACTATCTTAAATACTTTCCTAGGGCGTGCAGGGAGTCGAAACGTTTACATGGCTGTCGCCACTTTTCGTTAGAGGAGCATCGAGGAATGTGGAGAGGATGCAACCCAGAGGATGCTGACCTGACACTCTACACAACACGAACGGACCCTTTCTTGAACCCCTGTGTCCTTGGATGATGCCGATGCCGATGTGGTACTACTCATTATGTATCGGTGCATCCAAAAAGGTCACGTGTAAAGTGTTTGGGCTTTGAGATTGTTTTGATTCCACAGAGCTAAGCCATCAGTGGGTGGAAGACGATAAGCAGTTCTCTGTAAAATAGTTGTGTCAATGGCCCCAGTCTTGAATCCTCGGGGGACAGAGAGAGTGAGTCTGAACATGGAGGTGAGGCAGGGTGGATGAGGATTGATCCAGGACGTCCTATCAGGAGCTGCCATCTCCGTTCTTGGTCTTTAGCACCACCAGGATCACCATGATGGGGATGAGGCAGATGGGGGTCATTACCAAGGCAAACACGATGCTGGGCGGGGGGTCGCTCAGTGCCTCGTTGGGGCAGTCCCGGAAGAACCTGGAGTGGATGTTTACAAACACATTCTCCACCATCCTGTTGGGCCAGGGGATCAGCAGACATTCTGCTATCTCCTCTGTGCACATGGTGAAGGCATTATACATCCTACAGGGAGGGATAGGAGGGGTACTATTAGTACAAGAGAGGGCAACGTTATGTGTCTGAAAGACATTATTAAGAGTTTCATGGTATGGATGGACCATTAATGAGTGAGTTAACTCTGATTTCACTTGACTATGTGTTGGGTTTCTCAAAACTACTGTTTGAACTAAGTGACAATGCAAGACCAATAGCATGATAAGTTGGATCAGAAACAAAGTCAACAGAATAATACGTGGATTAAAATAAGCATCTAGGCCTACCTCTTCACATTGTTCCAGTTGCACCAGTCTGTGTTGTTTAATGACTCCATGGCACCTACAAAATTACTGTAGCAGGTTTCCTCAAATAAGGTCACGTAGCACTCCGTCCTTGGGGGAAAATACTCACAAACTTCACAGTATTGTTCACAGTTAACATACTTATTCCCACAACCTGTACAGTAAGAGAGAGAGAGAGAGAGAGAATAGTTAATGTTAACACATTATTACTAACAAGTCCCAGTCTAACCTTATGTTGATTTAACAGCAAGCAGAAGCAGCTGTGTCACCTCTGATTCAACATTACTAACTAGCCTACATGTAGAGTCAGAAAAGTAATAATGGCCCACCTAATCCACTGGAGAATCCTCTATCTTCGGGGCTAACGTCTGAGAAGAAGAAATGACAATACATTTGTATTCATTTGACTGGCCAATGGTTGTAGTCACAACAGAAATGTCTGTTAAAAACGGCCTCTCAAACAGACAGCTGTGTCATTCAACATCTTTTTTGAAATCTTTTAAAAATGTTTTTCAAATGATCAATGCAACATTTTAGATCCCAATCAAAACGGAGCATGCAATAAATGTTATCTTTACTGCCACACATCCTGTCAGCAACTCAGTCCGACTGTCCAGCAACGCGGGACATGCGTTCGCTGCCGCCCGGGCCGAGCCCACACACTCACCAGAGAGAACAGAGAGGAGCATCCCAAAGAAAACAAGCGCTCCCTTCATGTCAGAGAACGTGAACATAGTAGAGTTTCCCCCACTGACTGACGACCATCTAGACTGAGCCTGAACTTCTAACACCGAGCCCTGCAGGGCAGAACAGGAAACTAGACATGGGTGGAAGCAGCTAGACGCGGCATTACCCTCGGCTACCAGATGTCAGATTGGTGTTACCCGCGGTTAGGTTACCAGATGTTCCTCGAGGATCTGTCTGTCTGCCCTGCGCCTTGGCAGCAAGCTCTTCCCCTCTCCAGTGCATTTCTTTAGGATTGTCTTGCCTTTTACAGGGGTGGAGGCTCAAAAGATTGTCCTCTCTCTCTCTCTCTCTCTCTCTCTCAAATTAAAGGGAGCACACCCAAGTTGGGCTGGACTCACATCTGAAAACCTTTTACTCTTGAACTTTCAAACATTTTAGTCTCCATTTCTCACAGTCAAAGGCCTGGCTGACTTGTGCAGCTTGTGATTTATTTGCCTTGAGGGCTGCCTCTGCCAAATCGGAAAACATAAGTAAACATTTAGGACCAGGGTGTTTAGGGTGGATGTAATCATGACTACACACGGTGTGCTGTGCAGACGGCTGTGGATTCATATCTGGAAGACGTTATTAGAGTCAGCCAGCTGTTTGCAACGACCTACACTCTATCTGCCCCACAGCCACAGGCAAGTAATGCAAAGCTCCAACTCAATAGGACTTTCAGCGTTCACACAATAGGATAAGGCTGGGAATATGGGTGGACTCCTCCTGGATCGTTATGTCGTACCTTGAGCCATGTGGAGCTGCATGACTGTTACCTCAGCAGACTATGGTCTCTGTTTCATACTGCTCTTCAAAGACAACACATTAGACCACTTCTTCATCATCACTAAAACGATTATTCGTACCTCAAGCTCCTTATCAAAAAAGGACGTATTTCAAAATAACAAGTCTTTGTCGATTACTGGGATGAAATAAAAACATTTAAAGTGACTTTAAAAAGATTTAGAGGATGTATTCTCAGGACAATCTATGCTACGCAGTGTGCTTGGGCCCCTGAACACATCTGTTTGCTGAGCAATGGTTTTGATTTAGTAATGACATCAGGAAATGTGTCTTTTCAGCAGAGGAGGAGCTCAGAGTTGGGTGAGTTGGAGGGGAGCGGAGAGAGAGAAAAAGGAAATCATAGGGTGAGGAACAGTGAAGGGGAGCTAGCTGCTCCAAAGTTCCAGTTGTTTCACAACTCTAGAGTTCATGTGTTGAACACACCCGTCACATGGGGTGAATGGTGAACAAATACAGGAAGTGCAGCCCAGTTGGGGGGCTGCCTGTAACAAGGTTTCATTTAATCTTTGACCCCAGACAATTATAGGCCTTGTGTCAGCTGCTGCTGATTCACCACTGGTGGGGACCTCCCCACAGGTTTCTCTTGGCCTCACGTTATGCTAGAAGCCTAGGACTCTTGGCAGGAGAGCTGCATCTCGGTTGTCTTTTTTTTTTAAGAGGTTGGACAGTTTTGTTCTGAACCCATGTGTTTACAGTGCTTGTCCAACAGAGTCCCCAATGGATTCAAATATAATTTCACATCAAAGTGTTGTGCGATAGCGATGACGAAGGCCAAACCTCTGCGGTAATGTTTGTTTAGAACATGAATGGGGTGTTTCACCTTTACAAACATTTCAAACATAATCCATCTATGATCATTATGTTGTGTAATACCAATATTGTGAAATAGGTATTAAAATGTTGCCTAAAAAGTTGAATCTGGTAACTTACCATGGTATTGGTCGTTTGCAGTTCTTGTTGAGTCATGCCGTGATGTGAAACCTAATTGAGAATAACACACTGTTTAATCAAAGTATTGATATAAATGTTTTTATCATTACATTTACATCTTATCCAGAGCAACTTGCAGTAGTGAGGGCATACTTTTTTGTACAGGTCCCCAGTGGGAATCAAACCCACAACCCTGTCGTTGTAAGCGCCGTGCTCTACAAACTGAGCCACACGGGACCCCAATGGGACCCCCATCAAAGTGAAGACAGACTAACAAAAAACATTAGTTGTTGTTCCCTTGGTCTTTAACACTAGTTGACATGGATGAGTTGTGTTAGTTGATGTAGAGACCACAAGAAGAGGACAACAGTCAGTTACCTGGTGTGGTAGCTTGTGGCGCCTCGTAATGTCCTATCAGACCAGCTGCTGTAGAGCTCAGTGCTACAGGGACAGACACGAAACAGGGCCAATGTCACCAGGAGAGTTCTTTCCAGAAAAGTGTGCACTCACATTCTCACACGTGCACAGTCAGCGGAATAAACAAAGACAAACACAAGCAAGTAGAAATACAGAAATGAGCTGACAGAAGACTGATGAACAGGACAGACAGAAAGAGAGGAGTGTGGGAAGGAGAAACAAATGAAGAGAGAGCTGGTCAGTGGCAGGGAGTGTATCCTCCCTTTGTTCTCTGAATAAAGTCTGAAACAGTTCAGCCATTTCCTCAAACACAAACTATTTAATGTAATCTTTGGATAACTTGGTTTGTTTTGGTTTTTTGAAGGAGAGTGATCTGGTCTGGGAAATTGAGTCTAAAGTTGAGGTGTTCCTTATTATACGGTTATTGTGACATTGTGTTCTGTGAAGACCGTGATTATCTCAACTCCATTATCTTATGTATTTGTTGGTAGAAACAGATCCTCTAAATTAGAACAACAATCTGCTTAAAATCTTCAAGACACCAGATCCATATCATCATACGTATATTTAACCTCTGTTTCTTCACCATTATACCAAGAAAATGTTTTTAACAAATCAAAATCACTAAGTCTAGGCTACTTAAAAAAAAAATCTAATATTAGATCTGCCCAGCTCTTACTACAATCCCTTACTTCACTGTGCGCTTCTAAGTATTCCACTTTCTGTAAGAGCTGAAATCTAGGGCAATATTTTACATACTTTTTCTCTCAGTAATTCAACATACTTCTCCATACCCCTGGCCCTTTTTATATACATATAGTACTCTGTAAATCATCTACTTACCCCAGAGAAGAAGAGGCAGAAAGCAGCAAGCAGAAGAAGAAGACACGGGAGACGGATTAGGGGCTTTCATTTCTGCCTGACACTGCTCTGTTTCTCTTCCCTGGTGGACCCAGAGTACATATCTCAACCTTTCTGCAGGAAAGCTCTATAAAACAACAGGAAGCTCTCGTTTCCTAGGATGGGCGGCTTGGGCGGGTTCCCACAATAGGGCAGACAGCCCCAGATAAGGGGAGAGCTACTGTAGCCCACTACCACTTACAATTACAATTCATCTCTCTCCTTCTCACTCGATTGCTCTCTCTCTTTCTTTCTCTCCCTCTCTCCCTCACACTCCTTTTCCTAGTTTCTCTCTCTCTCTCTTCTATTCTTCCTCACACTCTATCAGACGTTCAGTTTGGAAGGAACAGACATCTATCTGTACAGTAGTCACTAAAGGTCTTCGTTTTGAAAATAGACTGCTGACAAGCTGATGACTCTGTAGCCTTTCTCACTTGCTCAAATCCTGTGAGTAAACTGATTTGCCGACTAATATGTGTTCCTGTAAAACCATTTCTTTCTAAATGTGCTGATTCAACTTAAAAATACTCATAGCAACCAGCTGCAATGCGATTTCCAATTTGCTCAACATTTGGGCATATTATCGACAACGTTGAAATGTCAGTTGGAGCATAACTAGAGTGTGCAACTTTCTTTATGTTTACATATTAGCTAAACCAACATAAATTCTCAAGTTGAATTGTAATGTTCCCTCAACCTAAAATGTCAAGTTGAGTGAACATACAATTCAACTTGAGAATTTATTTTGGTTCAGCTACAACAATATGTCCAAAATATGTCCAAATGTTGAGCAAACTAGAAATCACATTGCAGCTGAACTATTTAAGCTGAACCAGCGTAGCGAATTCAGGCATAGCACCATAGCACCACCCTGGTCCAATGACTGTCAACCCAATACCTTAGAAGTTACGCCAAGAGATCCGAAGTTGGGGGGGGAACTATAATATAGATGATTGTTCAACTATGGAAATGATTTTGTTATTGACGGATGGCAGTTATATTTCTTGTTTTGGTTGAGTAAAGTATGTTAATGACATAAAGTCCCCCTTGACTCCTTTCCAGTTTGTCATGTTTCAATTAATGGGCCAGAACAGTGGATTATTTTAAATCACCACAGATCAGATAAACAGGTAAAAACATTTTCAATAATGGTTTGAGAAAATAGACTCACTTTTTTTGCTATATGTGGTTTAATGCATTGTATTTCAGCCTCTGAAGTAAATGGTTTAGTTGTAAACTGGTCCCTCAAATTCAACTGACATTGAACTAAAATCATTGGGTTAGAGTAGTATCATGTCAGCTCAACAATTTACCAATTCCAAGTCCAGTCAGAATGGATATGTACGCTCCGGGGACATTTTTCTGAGTTGCATTCTTTACACAGATATATTTCTCTGAAACACAAAAATACAGCCTGCTAGACTTCAGCTGTCAAAAAGGTGTGAGTGTCTATTCAAATAGACTGGATATACACTGAATGTACAAAACATTAAGAACACCTACTCTTTCCATGACATAGACTGACCAGGTGAATCCAGGTGAAGGCTATGATCTCTTATTGATGTCACCTGTTAGATCCACTTCAATCAGTGTAGATGAACGGGGTATGGTAGTAGGTGCCAGGTGCACCGGTTTGAGTGTGTCAAGAACTACAACGCTGCTGGGTTTTTCACAGTTTCTTGTGTGCATCAAGAACGGTCCACCAGAAGAAGAACATCCAGCCAACTTGACACAACTGTAGAAAGCATTGGAGTCAACATGGGCCAGCATCCCTGTGGAACACTTTCCACAACTTGCAGAGTCCATGTCATCCACAAATTGAGGCTGTTCTGAGGGCAAAAGTGGGTGCAACTCATTATTAGGAAGGTGTCCCTAAAGTTTTGTACCCTCAGTGTAGCTTGCTTGAAGTGGGAAACTATTTTAAAGATGTATCCTCAGTGTTGATTCCCAGTGATTGAGATCACAAAGGCTGAAATGGATAGCTTCAACATGCTCTTTGACAACACAAACTGTCAATAAAAAAAACGTGTTGGCTAGAGCTCCTTGTGAGAAACAGACGGAGCTGAATCAAGTCTGAAAGGAAACTTATATCAACTTCACGTTGTTTGTTGGGAAACGTTTATGAACATAACACTAACAGTGACGTGTACATAGGTCAAATATGATTTGGGTTTTCTGTCACTGTCAGGACAAGGAGTGTGGGGGAAGTCCCGGCTGGTGATGAGGGGAGATATGTTTCTGTGTTTCTGTAGTTATTGTGTGAGGTAATGGCGGATGACAAATCTCTCCCCCCAGCAGTAAATCCGTGGAATGTCTCACCCCCTGCAAGGCTGTCATTGGCGTATCCACAGAGCTGCTGTAGTGCATTGAGACACTTCTGGGCCCTCCAGTACACACAAAAAATGACGCATTCATGATGCGTCCATCCACGTCACTGATGTACTGTCTGCCTCAGCTGGGACTGAGCTTGCTAGGACTCTGGGCCGAAATGACTTCCACATTTCAACACAGATCAATGATTTGTTTTTCTTTATACAACTGATTGAATAAACCTCCAACGTTTAAGGACTTAAGTACATTAGCTAATCTGAATCTGCGCAGAGCCATCAAGGGATAATGCAACAAATGTCATATGTACTGTTGGTTCCATCGTAGAATTTTCAACATAAACTCAGCTACACTTCTTCTCTCTCTAGCGCATCAGCTTCTACCAAACGATTCCATTTTGGAGGCTCAAATAAATGTTCAATGGGCTACAAGACACAAGCATATTTTGAGGAATGTCGAAAAACGCTTAGCTCAGCACCTCAATCAGATAATTATTTGAGATGATTAATAACCGTGTAGTGTATTTCGCCAGCTGCACCGATAGACATCTGAACTGATCCATCTCCACTCGCACATCTGACTATATAAAACCCTCTTTCCAGGTGCCAAGGGTTACACACACCGTTTACATAGAGCACAATTAATAACTTTCCATTGATAAGGGCCTCGCTCTCAAGCATATCTTCCTGCTTTCTCATGTTTGCTATTGTTTTACAGTCTGGTATAAACTCGCCACGGCCCAGAACAAGCGACATTGTGGAAGTGCCAGGAAAGAGAGAGAGCAGGCTTAGAAAAACGCACCGTAGAAGAGCACTGTAGGTGACACACTGAAACTGCCTTACTGCCTGCAGTGTCAGAATTACGGATCAGGGGCTGTATGTATCAAGCATCTCAGAGTAGGAGTACTGATCTAGGATCTAAAAGGCAAGTCAGCACTCCAACTCTGAGATGCTTAATGGCCCCAGGAATACACAGCCAGTAACAATGAGTGAGAACCAGAACTAATTGTACACAAAAATGATTCCATTGTAGGTGGACCGACCATACTGAGTTAAATGTGAATCAGTGATCAATAAATGATCAATAAGGCCCGATGATACACAGTAACGACTGAGCATATGGTTGACGTCAGAAGACAGCAACTAGATGCGTTTTGAAGATGATTTCATTACTAAATCACTCTTTTATTCTGGTTGGGCCTGGTGTTTTGAAGATGATTTCATTACGTAATCATTATTTTATTCTGGTTGGGCCTGGTGTTTTGAAGTGGATTATGTTGTCCTTTTCCATCCTGTTGCTTGTCAATGGCCAGATCATAAAGCAGCCATAGACTTGTCATTCTACACCCTGGAAGAAATGTAGGCCTAATATCATGATATTGGTACAACTGTAATATAATGGACAACTTTAATAAAAGAAGCCCTACAGTGCCATCTTCTGTATGGAAAAAAGGACAGCAGGCTTCACTTTCACCAGCGGTTTTGCTAGTTTTCACTCCTACCTTCACAGTAATTCATTTATATAACATTTACATTGCCATCATGATGTAATATGTATCTATTAACTGTTTCTAAGGTATTTATGAACACTCTATAATAGATTATGCTTAGCATAGATATTTTTATTCTATCTTCCAGACAGTTATTTCCCATTTAATTTAAACAGACTGTTTGTATCATAAAAAGCAGTACGTCTGTAATGGTAGGCCAGGCTACTGTTTAATGAGCACTGACTGTTGAACACAGCTAACATGGGTCTGGCTGGTCCGGTCCGCTAGGTTGTCTGTGTTACTGGACCAGTCGAGTTCTCTTTCCTCTGAGAATCACGTGACTATGAGTAGCGTGCCACAGCCCCAGCTCACACTGCGCACCCGCCCCTTGAGAGAAGGAAAACAACATGCGCTAGACTCGAGGCTGGAGGCTTCCTCTTCCATGATCAGCATGATCTTCCTCTTCCATGATTGATTGAGGAACAATACTCATTGATAATATATGTTTGTTATTACCCCTATATAAATGTGAATGACATTTATACATGAATTATGGAAAAATACAACAGGGTACCTTACCAATATACAGTATGAGAGCAAAGGTTGTTGGTGATGAACGAATGATGTTACTAAATAACCTTCCCAAATACCATCACCTGACCCTCATATTAAAATGCATTACATCCGTATAGGTATAGCATTTGTTCTATTTTACTCTTTAAAAAAAAAAATATATCTCATTATATGAACAAATAATAACACATATTAAACCTCATTATTATGACTACCTATCAACTGTAGCATTTTGATAAATTAGTATTATCCACTAGTTATTAGTAGCCTATAATAGCTTAGTCGCCTATGTAATAGTTGACTAATAGTAATATTATTCTGATAGTAGTAATAATGTTAGTAGTAGCCTTATAGCAGACGTGTAGCCCTTGTGAGTTGAATCATTCATAAGCTACATGTGGGCTATCCAAATGTCCATATACTTTCAAGTCGCACGCTTTTTTACCCCAGTCCAGCTACCAAGCACAGTGTGGTCACAATACAGACGTCACTCTCTAACTGAGCCAGTTAAGTGCGCAGCTTTTAACTGTACAACTTCAATTTCAGCATGCTTGCGGACGACATAGGAATCTTCGGATCCCATCGGCGTGTGAACCCAAATACACGGACCCTATTATTTACGTCGCGTCCGTAGCGAAGAAATCCGTATTTTATGGTGGATTTCATACGTGGAGTTCAACGCTGTAGTGGCGAGCTCAAGTCGCTACAAATAAGAGGACACGAGGATCCTTAAAGGTAATTCTAACTGCGACACTGTATCAAAACTGGACATGTGTGCGCGCATCCCAGAGAAGCGCATTAGAACAATCACATTATAATGTTATTGGTTGGGCGTGAAAGCTGTCCATTGCGTAAAACGAACATAATTGAAATGGATAGGCGATGCAGCAACGTATGTGACTTCTGTTATCGACTGTTGGTGTAGGATTCTAAGGAAGGCTAATGCCTGGTACGGTTAAAAGGAATCATTTGCCCTGAAAACGAAAAGCCTTTACGCAGCGCGACATTTATTTTGCTTCTCACCAATCCCACAACATTTTGTGGGATAGGGTTATAGAATTCTACAGAAGAGGTTATGAAATCCTGGAAAAGTGTACTACGCACTTAGCTGCTCTGTTTTCATATTGGCTTTCAGAAGAGAAACGCCCACTTTTACTAATGTTGTATGTGCAGGGGAGAACGTGTTTTACAGACTGCCATTTGGTTTCGGTATATGACACGTTTGACGTGCTTGGAGGTTTCACTTTATTATAGGCCCGTTATTTTATGATTCCGTTGTTCTAGTCCCACATGATACGATTACGATGGCACATTATAGCGCTGACCAGGATGCACTGGAAGGTGTTTTTTTAAAGCCTTTTTAACGCAGTCCTCGGTGCTTTTGCTAACAGAAGGGGGCGGTGGTTCGCTCACGCACGCACACGCATGCAGAAGTTTGAGTCATGGGGAGGGGGGGGGGGTCACTTCTCTTACGGGAAGCTCTTGGAAAATTACTTTTCCAATTGCCATTGATGTTATCACATCCCAGATCCAAGTGAAACGTGTTTTTGGAGTTAGGCACAACCAATTCACACACCACACTCACACCAACAGTGATATCCTCCTTTAATGCTACTTCTAACAACACAAACATTGACCCTTAAGAATTGGTGTAATAGAAAAGTGTTCTTTAACATGATTGACCAGGGCACTTCCATGTGTTTTGTCTTTGTGTCAGTGCCAGTAACTCTATCATTCTATCATTGTGCAGGACCATGGAGGAGGCCCCAGAGGTCCCTGTCTCAGACCCAGTCCCGGACCCGGCCCTAATCCTGACCCCAACACCTTGTCCTGCCTCCAACATACCCTCCCGAAGCCTGTTGGAGTGGAGGAAGAGGGTGAAGTCTGAGTACATGCGCCTCCGTCAGCTGAAACGCTTTAAAAACGCAGAGGAGGTCAAGGTAAGGATAATGAGAGAGAGAGAGCGAGAGATTGTGTGTATAGCTATTACAAACTATTCTTACATTTCCTGTCTTTTCCAGGCCTTGTTCATGTCCAACCGGCAGAAGATAGAGGAACGTACCAACCTTCTGAACGAGGAGTGGTCCAAGCTGAGGATCCAGTCAGTTCCCCTGTCTACCCCAGGTGGAGCGCTACCCGGCAAAAAGGTGAGAGAGAGAAAGAGACAAAAGGATAGCGAGGCATACAGTAGGAGGCGACGCATCACATTTTCTGGCCTATCCAGACAATGCAACGATTTCCTGTGCCAGTGAACCTCATGGCTGCGCTTGCAATAGCTCTCTCATTGATGTTCTCAGATGGATTTATAGCTCTCAACAGGAAAAAAAATCCAAAATGATTTCGTATAATTGAAACAAGAACACTTTCTCTTAGTCACAGATGGACAAAATCACTTAGTGCTTAAAATATGAGTTTGTAACGAGTCTGCACCAAATACTTACATACATGTAATTTTGTCTTTGAAACATTTAATTGAAATACTTAAGAATTCCTTTCATTCCTATGGAGGACAGCTCCTACTGCAGAGTGCCAATATGGCCGACCGGTGGCTTCGAAACCTCTCATTGGCCAATACATAGCATCAGCAATCCAGGGTTTGTAGACATTGTTGGTCTGCACACTGAATGGTGTCTCTGGATTGCCCAGAGAACGTTTGTGTGATCACATTTATTTTACAGTTATAGGAAAGGTGAACTCTTCCAGTAAGTCGTTTATAATTTGATTGTTACTATATGTAGAAAGCATTTCAGTCATTTCAAGCCCTGTTGTGCCACTTTTGTTGAATTGGAAAAAATGATATCAGATATTTCATAATATTTGTACTATGTACTTGAGTTTGTGTCCTCAAAGGGGAGTCTACCTCAGAAATTTATAAGAAAGGTTAGTTCTAGACCTTTTAAAAATGTTGCAGAACTACCAGTTATTGTTTATGGCCATCTCATGAAGAATATTTACTTTTGTGTATGTGTATTTAAGGGGAAATCTACATTTTGGCCATTAACTAGCCCTTTCAAGCCCATTCTGGCTCCTGCCTCCTCATTAACCAGGCCAGGGTCTGCTCTCCCATCAGCCTGACAGAGGACTGTGATGTTTCATCCCTTTTTAGGGAGATCCTGAGCTGCCAAAAAGGGTTCATGAGGCGGCCTTACTGAGGTCAATAACTAAACTCTCTCAGAACCTATGATGAAAACAGCCTGGAGGCAGACAGAGCAGCATCTTGTGTTCCTGACATTCTCACTGTGCTCTTCTCTAGTGTCTTGGTATTTGTTTCCTAGTTCATTTCAGAGTAGTGTCAGTGGATATAGCATTGTCTTTATCCATTTGGGTAATAGTAGCCTACCTGTTCGTTATAATCCAGTGCTGGTCTGTCCTACTTTGTCATACTCACCCATCTGTCTCTGGTCCAATCACAGTTGTGCATGGTGGAGTTTGGCTTCCCAGCGTTTAAAGCTCAGGCGGTTGCCGTGCGGCCCCTGACGACCGTGGCAGGAATCCCCTTCATGTACTCCTGGTCCCCTCTGCAGCAGAACTTCATGGTACGGGGCTTTCTCGACAACACACAGACATTTAGTATACACTACCGGTCAAAAGTTTTAGAACACCGACTCATTCAAGGGTTTTTCTTTATTTTTACTATTTTCTACATTGTAGAATAACAGCGAAGGCATCAAAACTATGAAATAACACATATGGAATCATGTAGTAACCAAAAAAGTGTTAAACTAATCCAAATATATTTTAGATTTGAGAATCTTCAAATACCCACCCTTTGCCTTGATGACAGCTTTGCACACTCTTAGCATTCTCTCAAACACCTACGTGAGGTAGTCGCCTGGAATGCATTTCAATTAACAGGTGTGGCTTCCTTAAAGTAATTTTTTGACATTTCTTTCCTTAATGCATTTGAGCCAATCAGTTGTGTTGTGACAAGGTAGGGGGGTATACAGAAGATAGCCCTATTTGGTGAAAGACCAAATCTATATTATGGCAAGAACAACACAAATAAGCAAAGAGAAATGACAGTCCATCATTACTTTAAGACATGAAGGTCAGTCAATACGGAACATTTTCAAGAACTTTGAAAGATCCTTCAAGTGCAGTCGCAAAAACCATCAAGCGCTATGATGAAACTGGCTCTCACGAGGACTGCCACAGGAAAGAAAGACCCAGAGTAACCTCTGCTGCAGAGGATTAGTTCATTAGAGTTACCAACCTCAGAAATTTCTGCCCAAATAAATGCATCACAGAGTTTGAGTAACAGACACATCTCAACATCAACTATTCAGAGGAAACTGTGTGAATCAGGCCTTCATGGTCAAATTGCTGCAAAGAAACCACTACTAAGGGACACCAATAAGAAGAAGAGACTTGCTTGGGCCAAGAAACACAAGCAATGGACTTTAGACCGGTGGAAATTTGTCCTTTGGTCTAGAGTCCAAATTGGAGATTTTTGGTTCCAACCGCCGTGTCTTTGTGAGACGCGGTGTGGGTGAACGGATGATTTTCGCATGTGTATTTCCCTCTGTAAACCATTGAGGAAGAGGTGTTGTGGTGTGGGGGTGCTTTGCTGGTGACACTGTCTGTGATTTATTTCAAATTCAAAGCACATTTAACCAGCATGATAACCACAGCATTCTACAGCGATACATCATCCCATCTGGTTTGGGCTTAGTCCCACTATCATTTGTTTTTCAACAGGACAATAACCCAACACACCTCCAGGCTATTTGAACAAGAAGGAGAGTGATGGAGTGCTGCATCAGATGGCCTGGCCTCCACAATCTCAACCAAATTGAGATGGTTTGGGATGAGTCGGCCCGCAGAGTAAAGAAAAAGCAGCCAACAAGTGCTCAGCATATGTGGGAACTCCTTCACGACTGTTGGAAAAGCATTCCAGGTGAAGCTGTTTGAGAGAATGTCAAGAGTGTGCAAAGCTGTCATCAAGGCAAAGGGTGGCTATTTAAAGAATCTCAATGTCACGTCCTGACCTTAGTTCCTTTTGTATGTTTCTATTTTAGGTAGGTCAGGGCGTGAGTTGGGGTGGGCATTCAATGTTTTTGTTCTATGTTTGGTATTTCTATGTGTTTGGCCTGGTATGGTTCCCAATCAGAGGCAGCTGTCAATCGTTGTCTCTGATTGAGAACCATACTTAGGTAGCCTGTTTTCCCACTCTTGTTTGTGGGTGGTTGTTTTCTGTTTAGTGTATGTCACCTTGCAGAACTGTTTTTGTTTCTTCCATTCACTTCGTTATTTTTTGTGTGTTCAGTTAATAAATTAACATGGACACTTACCACCCTGCGCATTGGTCCGATATTTCATACTCGTCGTCAGACGACGAAGAGACCTGTTACACTCAAATACGAAATATATATTTGTTTAACACTTTTTTGGATACTATATGACTCCATATGTGTTAATTCATAGTTTTGATGCCTTCACTATTATTCTACAATGTAGAAAGAGTCGAAATAAAGAAAGACCTGTGAATGTGTAGGTGTCTTAATACTTTTGAACGGTAGTGAACATACACACCAGGGAAAACACACGGCCTTATTCCACTTGTGTAATAACAATAAACGCTCATCTCTATGCAATAACAAAGTCATTTCTCAATTACTGTGCAACAACATGATAGGTCGCTTCTAACGTTACTACGTTGTTATTACACAGGTATAAAAACCCTAATATGAACATTTGCACACAGATTTATTAATGTACCACATTAACACACAAACAGCCAGATGTGACTATGTGTTTGTTGATTTTGAGTCCCATAGGGCGTGGCACAATTGGCCCTGCGTCGTCCGGGTTTGGCCAGTGTAACCGATGTGAAATGGCTAGCTAGTTAGCGGTGATGCACGCTAGTAGCGTTTCAATCGATGACGTCACTCGCTCTGAGACCTGAAGTAGTTGTTCCCCTTGCTCTGCAAGGGCTTTTGTGGAGTGATGGGTAACGATGCTTCATGGGTGTCAGTTGTTGACGTGTGCAGAGGGTCCCTGGTTCGAACCCGGGTCGGGGCGAGGGGACGGATGAAAGCTATACTGTTACACCGGGGTAAATAAGACTTTGTTCTTAACTGACTTGCCTAGTTAAATAAAAAATACAAATACAATACATTTTTTTTCCTAGGTGGAGGATGAGACGTTCCTCCATAACATCCCCTACATGGGAGACGAGGTGTTGGAGCAGGACGAGGCCTTCCTGGAGGAGCTTATCGACAACTATGACGGTGTCCATGGAGACAGAGGTGACCTGCCTACCTACCTAGACTAGGGATATCATCCTTTCTGTCCTGTTTCGATTATGCACACTGTCAGTCTGATCTATCAAAGAGTTATATTATTGGAGACGTGGGGGTTAGGCGGGCTCCAGGAGGTCATCGGTACAGTACGTGCGTTGCTGTGTGCTGCTGGGGCAATCTTAATTGTTTAGGGGATATGTGCTGACGTATATTGCATGATGTCATCAGTAGGTGCTGACATGTTTGACTGTGTGGTTTGTCTCCCAGAGGGAGGGTTCATCAACGACGAGATCTTTAAAGAGTTGGTGGAGGCCTTGAGCCAGTACTCAGACCAGGAGGAGGAAGAGGAGGAGGCGGTGGAGGAGAAAGGGGGGAAAGAGGAGGAGGAGAAGGGGGTGAGGAAGAGCGCTGGGGAAGAGACTGAAGAGGCCAAGGTGGGGCCCACAGCCTTCTTCAGGAGGAAGAGGAGGAGTGTCATAGAGGGTAAGTGTCCTCCAGAGTCTTTTGACTGAAAGATGTAACCACAACTAACATACAGTAGTTCATGTCTCCTAGATGTGATTGGATGCTTATGTAACAAAAGGCAATACGTGCTGTTTTCTATATGAGAGTCACTGGTTTTACTATGCTGGACTATCTGAAGGGAAATGTGCATGCTTATTTGTATTTGCTATAGACTTGTCCTCCTACTCTTATCAGTGGCATGAGAGAACAAAGGGTATAGGTCAGGTTGATCACTGTGACTGTACTGTACCCCATGTTGTACAGGAGCCAGCAGGTCACTCTGTCCCAACACGGTGGCACTGCCTGGCATTGTTTACCTAGAGACTTTCCCAGTCCCAGGGACAGACTAGGTGGATGGGGAACATGTTTGGTCATAACACCAATACAATACGACCAGGTTCTGGTTACAAGGCCCTTTAACCTCTGGCACATAGAGAGCACCAGGGATTATGGGAACTGGTGGAGGGGGGGGACACACTCACATAGAGAGATATTGTGTCATCAGACACTGTCACTCAGTGTCAGAACTTATCAGTATGACTGACACACTCATTGGTACTCTCTCAATACACAGAGCAGATGGACAAACAGTCCTCAATAGGATCGGGACTCGTTCCAATATGATTGCTTACATGGCAAAAAGTGCAAATACAATTACATCTCAATGGGAAATTGGAATGAGAAAAGGGGTGGTTGAGTAGCTAATTATCTGCTCTTTGCTTTTCTTCTCACTACCTTCCTTAGTGAGGGATTTGGCTGCCAATAAGAAGATCCCGCATGATAAGATATTCACGGCCATCGCCTCGATGTTCCCCTACAAGGGTACGACGGAGGAGCTGAAGGAAAAGTAAGAAAAGTGCCCAACAACTGTGCTGTGCTTAGCCGAGCGTTGCTTCGTGTTCACCATGGAGATGGGAGCTCTCAGGGAGATGCTAATAATGCTCTCTGCCCTCTCTTCTCACTCTCAATAGAAAAGTTGTTGCATCACCGTCTGAAAGGCCTTTTTCTTATAAAATACCACTCATCCAAATCCACCTACAAATGAGCATAGGCCAGGGGTCGGCAACGGCCCCGCAAAATTTTTAGTAAAACAAAGAATAATAATGTTTTGTTTTCCGTTAAACAGAAAATAAATGTAAAATTCAGCAAAATATTTGTTTCATTTAGGAAATCTGTTCATAAGTATTCCCACAATTTTTTAAAAAATGACTTCATCGTGTCTCAATGTAATCAAGGTATGAAATTATTGTTATTTCCAAATTCAGTTTATTTTTGGGCTTAGTTGTGGTTTATTTGCAATGTACAAATTCTTATAATTATCTTCCAGCCCCCAACCATCCGCTCCGACAAAAATCGTCCCGCAGCCTGATCTAGTTGCCTACCCCTGGCATAGACCTACTTGAGTCAGAATACAGCTACTTACTGTAGTTTCCCACTTCTACTGTATATCATGCAGTATACCATGCTCATCCAAAATACAATCCTAATACAAAGTTATATTATGCATGGTAAGGCTATGTTTTGTTTTATCCCCTTCTTCCCCAAATGAAACTTCCCTAGGTACAAGGACCTCCTGGAGCCCCCCAGCCCGGTAAAGCTGCCCCCCCTCTGCACCCCTAACATAGACGGGCCGTTCGCCAAGTCTGTCCAGCGGGAGCAGTCCCTACACTCCTTCCATACGCTGTTCTGCAGGCGCTGCTTCAAATACGACTGCTTCCTCCACCGTAATGTGTCCTATCGGTTTACTCTTTTCTCTCACTTTCTGTATCTCTCTCTCTCTCTCTCTCTCTCTCTCTCTCTCTCTCTCTCTAACTCTCTAACTCTCTAACTCTCTAACTCTCTCTCTCTAACTCTCTCTCTCTCTCTGTGTTTTTAACCTATTGACATCTGTCAACATGTGGCTTTTCCTCTAGATTTCTGTTTTTAGTTTTTCTCTCTGTCTCACTCGGACTCTCGTGGAATCAACACATCTCTAGTGTTATAATAAATGCATTATTACTAGCCAGGAGAAACATATTTTCACGATTTCACTAATATCATCAAAATCAATGAATCGTAGCACGTTTTTGGGCTCATTCAGTAGTTTTTACCTGATAAAGCAGAAATCATTTTTAAAGTACCGTTTGTATTCCCTAAAAAAACATTGAAAATGACTTGGCTTTTTGATTTATGATTTAAATGTCCAAATTCATAATCAATATGCTGAAATACTTGTGATATTTTGAAGACCAATACATTAAAGTTACACCCTACACACACGGGTCACACATGTTCAGAATACTTGTATTTTGCTAAATGGTTAGTGTGTTGGGCCAGTAACCCGAAAGGTTGCTGGATCGAATCCCCGAGCTGACAAGGTAAAAATCTGCCGTTCTGCCCCTGAGCAAGGCAGTTAACCCACTGTTCCCCGGGTCACTGAAGACGTGGATGTCGATTAATGCAGCCCCCCGCACCTCTGTGATTCAGAGGGGTTGGGTTAAATGGGGAAGACACATTTCAGTTGAAAACATTCAGTTGGACAACTGACTAGGTATCCCCCTTTCCCTAAATTAGCACCTTTCAAACTGCACACGTACTAATATTTCCCGAGCGGTCACTCAATAATGGAATTGATGAGCTTGTTCTAATGTAATCAATAGCGCACGCATATGAATCACTCACATCGATATCGTATTGGAATCAATTGAACTGGGACAATAACCATGGCGATATGTACCATTAGCACTCTTCTACCAGACAAACATCAACGAACTTGGGTAAACTACATATATATGTCGAATGATGACCACCTGTCGTAGCCATTTATCAACTTATTTCTCAGTTTGAAAATGATTTTGGAAGATGGCCAATACGGAAAAGGAAACACTCTTTGGACTGGATAATTTCAACAAATCACCACATCATCGGTTTCTAATAGCAATAGGGGTTTGCTTTCATTTAAACGATAGCTTAACCCTCAAATCCATTCATTCATGTGCTGACAGAGCGCCCAATTTTTTTGACAAATA
Organism: Oncorhynchus kisutch; assembly: GCF_002021735.2. Classification (NCBI taxonomy): domain Eukaryota; kingdom Metazoa; phylum Chordata; class Actinopteri; order Salmoniformes; family Salmonidae; genus Oncorhynchus; species Oncorhynchus kisutch. Next base: position 54,551,503 of record NC_034183.2, read on the forward strand.
CAGTGGCAGTGTCCAAAATATCTGATTGTCAGCTGTTGTCAAACACACGTTGGTCTCAAAATTATTCTCTTCCTCAAAAGTATGCAGCGAATTCTACTAGATGAAAACCCAAAATTAGTATGACATCCTGGCATTTAAAATACTGTAAAACGTTCTATATTTGCATACCCAAAGTGCCTACTATTTAGAACGCAAGTATATTTGGACACGGCCACTGGTACTAAACCAAAGATATTGATCTGTTTTAAGCAATCGATTTTGTGAGATCATGCTGACTATAAACTGTAATACTAACATCACCCATCTGAGGTAAAAAAGGATGTGCTTTTCCTGCAATTCTTGTGTGGTGAAAACATTAGTATGTGTAATGTAGTAACACGTTTTGTCCACCATTGGTAAATTAGCATAATTTAACCTAATTAAATATGTCAAAGTAATTCAACATTTTAATATATGATAACAGTAAATGTAGCAGACACACATTTTTACAACAATGACATATAATTCTTCCTACTTTAACCATGGAGAGAATTTATATGCTTCCAATCACAATTTAACCAGGCGCTCTAGACTAGAATGTCCATAGGGTGTGTGCAGCAGGCGACATGTTTTACATTAGTATTACTAGTATTACTGTTCTACTAACATACTATCAGTTACTATCAGTATACTAATAGTATGTGTCTTTCCAGCTTTTCACGCTACGCCCAATGTTTACAAGAGGAAGAGCAAGGAGATTCGCATGGAGACAGAGCCCTGTGGTCTGGACTGCTTTCTGCTACAGGTGTGCTCAGATCCTCTACATGTCCTCTGTGTTTAACTGCCCGACAACAGACAGACAAGCCAATGATGAATCTCTGATCCATTCATCCCTTCTTTAACACTCTTCTATCTCTTCACTTCTGTCCCTGTCTTCCTCACTCCCTCCTCTAAAGAAAGGGGCCAAAGAGTTTGCGGATCAGGAGATGCTGCGCTCCCAGACGTCTCGGCGGCGGCGGCGACAGCCACGCCCTCCCAGCTCCAGCTGCCCTGGCCCGTCAGGCACCACTGAGGAGGCCAAGGAGGTGGATAGTGACCACGAGACCACCAGCTCTTCAGGTAGCTAGGGGAAACACTAGCATTATAAGGGACAAGACAGACCAACACGAACGTCAGCGGAGTGCAGTAGAGCACCTGTTGGGTGACGACAAATGGTGGCGATTCAACATGTAGAATCGTTGGGAAATGAACAGAAAATTATGACCGATGTTCTGTGGTCAGAGGCGATAGGACGGCCATCCACAGCGCACGGCCGATGTTCATGTCAGTCTGTCTGGTCCGTAAGTACTTTAAGAGACAATTATGTGAAAGACGAGCTTCTAAGGTACTATTCATAGGTTGCACCTCCGTCACTCGGTCGTGTCATTCCATTGTTATGAACGTTCTCAAGGCGCTCTCTACCGGGCGTCGCCATAGTGGTGCCCTAAAGTGGTTATAAGCCCAGTCATTCTGGACGGAGGCTAACGACCGTTCAGTCTAAATTACACTATTGTGCCTGGAAATACAACAAATTTACTTTAGACAGATTGCAATATTGTAATTAGCTAGCAAAGTTTTTTTAAACATAGCTATCAATGCTAACGGTAGCTAGCTAAAATCCGCTGTCCTCCCCTCAATCTTAGCTAAATAGCTAACGTTATACTGCATCTGAAGTCAATCTGGCAACATCAAAATGATGACAAAAGGTTCTTATTTATTTGCCTTCTTTTAAAATTGCATTGTATTTCTAAGCCACTGTAATTCCCCAGCTAGCAATGAGGAATCGGCCCAGAATCCTCTTCCGGTCGGCCGGAACTGACTGAATTGGCACGGTATCGGGTGTCAGACTCGGCCCGGAATCAAAAGGAATGACTGCCCAGAATCTGCCCAAGAACATCGGGCCATTTCCGTCTACCAGAATGCAGCCGACTTTGCCTGCATCTTACCAGAATCCACCCAGAAGCGGCCCGATGCAAATGTAAATAAATGTATACAAAATTACCTGTTTTAGTCATTTTAAATATTACTATTTTACATTATATACATAAAAGTTATACCCATCCACAAAAAAACATTTTGTGTTGGAGGAAACACCATACACCTGGTGACCGTGTCAGCTTGCATGCGCCTGGCCCGCCACAGGAGTCACTACAGAGCGATGGGAGAAGGACATCCCTGGCCGGCCAAACCCTCCCCTAACTTGGACGACGCTGGGCCAATTGTGCGTCACCTCATGGGTCTCCCGGTCACGCCCGGCACGGGTCTCGAACCAGCATCTGTAGCAACGCAGTTTGCACTGCGATGCAGTGTCTTAGACCGCTGCGCCACTCGGGAAGCTCCATCCACAAAGTTTGTAATGCTTATCAATTGCCACAAAGTATCAAAATACTACACAGGACTCTTAAAGAATGTAATGGAAATGTTAATTGTATTTTTGATCACAGAAACAATGAGAAAATATGGAAAAATAAATAATGAAAGCAGCCCGTGTAATCATCTGCCAGAGAGTAACCTCAATCGGCCCGAGGCCCCAAGTCATACATTTGGGCCAGATAACTCACACCAGAATCGGCCCAGATCCACTGTGCTAGCTGGGGCACCTTTGATGACATTTTCATCAGCACTCATTGACAATACATTGAGTAGGATGCTCAGTTGGGCATCAGTCCAAAACAGACGTTCAAAACAATATTGTGACGGAAATGCAACCCATGAATAGGAGACTACCAGCTTCCTATCTTCTCAGGTAGGAGAACACTAATGCCTCATCTGCTACAGTACTACAGTATATCTGTCATACCTCAGTGTATTAATGACAGAATGGATCGACTAAGTTCCCCATAATGCTCATCTGCCAGAATGGTTCATGTGTGCTGAATGCAGTTCATCAGAAAAGAGAACCTTGGCTGAAGATGATTATTTTTTATTTTTTTTAACTATTCACTCTCACTCACTCTCCAAACACAAGAATCCAACCATGGGTTTCAGCCCCAAAAGCAATAGATTCTTCACTCAGCCTCTCCCCCTGGTTTCCTCTTTCTGTTGACAGACTCATGTGGAGAACAGTGGGAGGGGAGAAAGAGCACTCTCCTCAGGCTCTCGTTTTCTCTGTCTTAATCATTCACTCAGTCTCTCTACTGTCGCTCTCTTGCATTCAGTTTGGAAGGAACTAATATCTGTACTGTGATGTCACTGCAGCTCTTAATTTTGAAGATAGACTACTGACTTAAGCTGGTGGCCCAGAGGCCTTCCCCTAGCTCAAAGCTGGTGGCCCAGAGGCCTTCCCCTAGCTCAAATCATGTGTAAGAACAGATTGGTGAGCGGACTAATAAGCATTCCCCAGTCATAGCATGTGGTCACAATAACACAGCCTTGAACCTGTTGCCAAGCAACATGTCACTCTGCCTTTGGCAGTGGGTGTATGTGCGTGAGTCTCAAATGCCTCCCCCCTCTCTGTGCGTGCGCATGTGTGTGTTTTTGCGTGCGGTCAGAGAGCAACTCTCGCTGTCAGACCCCCACCAAGCTGTGTCCGGGGGAGGAGCACGGGGAACAGGTGGAACCTCCTGTCCAGTGGAGTGGGGCTGAGGAGTCTCTGTTCAGAGTGCTGCACGGAACCTACTACAACAACTTCTGCTCCATCGCTCGCCTCATCAGCACCAAGACCTGCAAACAGGTGAATCACCAAGAACCTACACCCACCAGATGTTCATATACTCTATTGATACACCAATTAAAGCATGTCTCCTGGACAACACGCTAATGACCAAAACAACATTACAGACTAGTACAGACCGACAAGATATCCAAGTGGTGCTGTGACTGTGTTGTAAGTAGTGTGTCGGCATTGATACAAGTGTCGTAACACATAATACTATGTGGAAAATTGGGATGATTACAAATGGAATGTAAACAACACGCAGAGTCATAAATTAGGACTTTTACGACATGACATCTTTGTTATTCTCCGAGACTCCGTCACGGTCTCCGGGCTCAGACGGCTTGTAGCAAGCGGATCCCTTCCTAGCCAAGGTATTGTGGGGATGCTATGTGTCTCTAATATGGGGGAGTTATGGGAGTATTGTATGGGGAACATATTAGGCCTTCTGATCAGATTTACAAAGCTATTGAGAGACACGTTCCAATCCTCCAAAACAAAACAGAGAGACAAAGACCGAGTAACAAAGAGGGCGAAGTGCGACGACAGAGATCCGCCACAGACGTTGCAAAGTAGCTTAGCCCCCTGCAGCAGCATCCCGGCCCCCAGCACAACGCTAGTGTGCCTCTATAGCATGGCCCTGTTATCCCTCAGAGAGCCTGTGGTTTGGCTGGATGGAAACACCGCTGCTACGAGCTTCCCAGTCCCTCCCTCTGCGTAATGTGTGTCTGTCTGTTTTAGGGAGGAAGCCAAATCTGTTGTTTTTTTGTCAGGCAGAAGTGGTTTGGGGCTTTGTGGGTGTGTGTGGGGAGTGGGATGGCGGGGAGGTGTGTGTGTGTGTGTGTGTGTGTGTGTGTGTGTGTGTGTGTGTGTGTGTGTGCGTGCATTACGCTGAGATGGTGGTGGGTTCTGATAGGGGAGGAGAGGGCCGGGTGTTTTATGGAGTAATCACATGCAGCGATGCACTTCCCAGCTTAATTTGAGAGACACTCAATGACACAATGGGACCAAGTCCAGGTCCACACAATATTCTGCATAGTTGTGTATAGTTGCGTCATCTGTGTGTATGCGTTGACAAATATGCCTGCATGTGTGTGTTTAATGTGTGTGTTCCCTCTCTTCTTCAGGTGTATGAGTTTGCTGTGAAAGAGGTCCTGATCCACCGTGTTCCATTGGTGGAGGGTGGCAACTCCCCTCAGAAGAAGAAGAGGAAGCACAGGCAAGATGGCCGCTGACTTTTACACCCACTCACTCCCAGTCCCAGTTGCAACATGACCTCATAGGAATGTAGTGAGAATGGACCTTGATACACAGATCAGTGAGAGAAATAGATGAAACCTTGCAGAAAATGAAAGTAACTGCTCTTTTTCAAATAGCTTTGTACAGAAATAGACATGATTATTGAAAGTGTTTTTCATTTCTTTCTGTAGGTTATGGGCAAAAATTCAGCTCAAGAAAGGTGAGTTCTTCACCTGACTGAAGTATTGAAATAGTCAAATTAACGTTGTCAAATGCATTTCTTACACACTAATTCAGAATTATGTATCTGCTCATTGTATAATTAAAGCCTTTGTCCTCTCTAGATAACTTGTCCAATCAGGTGTACAACTACCAGCCATGTGACCACCCAGACCACCCATGTGACAGCTCCTGTCCCTGTGTGATGACCCAGAATTTCTGTGAGAAGTTCTGCCAGTGTGAGCACGAGTGTGAGTGTCACCTTACCCAAACACATCCACTGTTACCACCACGTCCTAACACACACACACACACACACACACACACACACACACACACACACACACACACACCACTTCCCAACTCGGACAGACCCTTAGCTGAAGTCCAAGACATATCAGTATACAAAAAGACATATTTCAACACATACGGAACATTCCTTCCACTAAACTGGCTGTAGTAAATGTTTACTACAATTACCTGTACTGACAGCGAGAGGTTTCACAGCTCAACTCTGTAATGGGAATAGGAATGTGTTCACAGGACAATTCTGCTGCTGAAGCCAAGCTCTCTTTCACTCGGTGGATAAAAAGGCCCTTTTGACAGGCCATAATAGACATTGGAACAGTGTGTAAGACGATCCTCCTCCTCGCTGTGTGTTCGCAGGATAAGCTGTCCTCTGGCAGGCAGGGTTTGGTTAGCTGCATGGGCATCTGTTCAGCATGGGGCGTGGTTCACAATGCTCTGACACATTCATCCCAGGAGAAATGAGCCTGAACCGCTGGGCCCACACACTTCCACAAATGGCCACAGAGACAGAGAGAGAGAGAGAGAGAGAGAGAGAGACAGAGAGAGAGAGAGACAGAGAGAGAGAGAGAGAGAGAGAGAGAGAGAGAGAGAGAGAGAGAGAGAGAGAGAGAGAGAGAGAGAGAGAGAGAGAGAGAGAGAGAGAGAGAGAGAGAGAGAGAGAGAGAGAGAGAGAGAGAGAGAGAGAGAGAGAGAGAGAGAGAGAGAGAGAGATCAGTGAGTGAGAGATCAGTGAGTGAGAGATCAGTGAGTGAGAGATCAGTGAGTGAGAGATCAGTGAGTGAGAGATCAGTGAGTGAGAGATCAGTGAGTGAGAGATCAGTGAGTGAGTGAGAGAGAGAGAGTGAGAGAGAGAGAGAGAGAGAGTGTGAGAGAGAGAGAGAGAGAGAGAGAGAGAGAGAGAGGCTCTGAATTCACAGCTTTGGCTCATTTTGTGTTCTAATAGAAATACAGTTCTCCCCCTCCCTCCCTGGTTCTGACAGGAAGCAGCGTACGGAGGGTTTAATGTGTGAGCTCCACCGCCCTGGAGAGAAATCAAAGAGACGTGACAGGCACAGTGGCTGAGCTACAACATCCATCCCTACATTTATACGAGACAGACCGCTATGACTGAACACTGCTCGGTGATGCACACACACAGCCACGCAAACTGTAGGGAAGAAGACTTAGGAAGGAGGAGAGACAAGACTAATGTTACTGCTTATGGCCTATTGTCCTCCAGCTAAACCTGTTGGAGAGGAGAGGGACATTTTAAGCTGTCTGCTGCTCGTTTTCCTTCTTCCTCTGCCCGGAAGGCTTTCCATTACTCTCAGCACAGCTGTATTTCAGCATAGCTGCCAGCAGGGGTCAGTGATTGATGAGTTACATTACAGAGCAGCGGCTTTTCTTTTTCTCTTTACCGTTGGAGGCAGCGTTCATTAATGAAAATGCAGTTGCCGTTCGCCACAGCCACAGAGAATTCTGTTCCAAAATAGTTCTCTAGTCCACTGAGGCATATAACTCATCTGTTACCGCAGTATGTTTCTATGCTGTTTCTAAAAAGTGACTATAAACCTCTCCGCTGAACGTTCCCCTGTCTGACTCTGAACACTAACCTGGGGTGTTACGTTGTTCTCCAGGCCAGAACCGTTTCCCGGGCTGCCGCTGTAAGACCCAGTGCAACACCAAGCAATGTCCCTGCTACCTGGCGGTGAGGGAATGTGACCCAGATCTGTGTATGACCTGTGGAGCCGCGGACCACTGGGACAGCAAGGTAGTCTCCTGCAAGAACTGCAGCATCCAAAGGGGGCTCAAGAAGGTAGGCCAGCAGGTCATGTTCCAGTTCAAAGGAATAGAAAATAGTCGATGATGTGCTGTATCTGAATTCAGGTCGGAGTCAGAACCCATATTAACATGCTTATGACTTGCTGAGGAATGAAAGGCACACTTGTATTATTCCAGTGTTGTCTTGTATGTCAGCCAACTTTAACCTCTGACCTCTCCCAGCATCTCCTGCTGGCCCCCTCAAACGTGGCAGGGTGGGGCACCTTCATCAAAGAGTCAGTTCAGAAGAATGAGTTCATCTCAGAGTACTGTGGAGAGGTGAGGATACATAAAACTGTTGAACGTAGCTTTCTTTATCATGTAATGGGGTATAGTTGGGTGTGGGGTTTATACGGTATCAGTATGCGTTTGTATGAATGCCTTTGTGTTAATGTATAAAACATTTAGTCTGACCATCACACTCTGAAACTGTCTGTGTCTGCAGCTAATCTCGCAGGATGAGGCGGACCGACGGGGGAGGATCTACGACAAATACATGTCCAGCTTCCTCTTCAACCTGAACAATGGTAATAATGACTCCTCAACACGCTAATGATGCACAGTTAACCCTTTAAAGGACATCACCGTCGCTGTGTTCTGTGATCGCTGAGCTGACACTGTTCCTGTAATGTCTCAACAGACTTTGTCGTGGACGCCACAAGGAAAGGGAATAAAATCAGATTTGCGAATCACTCGGTGAACCCAAACTGCTACGCTAAGGGTAGGATCATAGAGAAAAATACAAAGCCTGTTTTTTGAAATGATTTGATTTGGTGACGTGTACAAATCAATGATATAATGGCTGTTATGGTTGCAGTGGTCATGGTGAATGGAGACCACCGCATCGGGATCTTTGCCAAACGGGCTATCCTACAGGGGGAGGAGCTCTTCTTCGACTATAGGTAGAGCCTTGTGGCCATGGGAACACTGGAGTCTTCGATACAATACGGTATCGCAGTCCTTCTTTGGTTGTCTCTGATATTTGTGGGATGACTTGCATTTATTTTTTACACTGATGCTTCATACTGTCCTGACTCTCTCTCTCTCCTGCCCCTTACAGGTACAGCCAGGATGATGCCCTGAAGTATGTGGGCATAGAGAGAGAGGTCGACGTGGCCTAGCATTAACCTGCTGCATTTCAACCACCCGCACTGACCCCTTGCTGACTGACCCCCCCCCCCCCCCCCCCCCCCCCTTTTCCGTCACCTGGTAACTCTTCTCCTCGCCACAATGCCACAACAAACAGAAGCTCTATTGGCCTCTGTGAAACATTCACCGTAATGGAGGAGAATGAAAATAGCTGATCTATGTTACTGACAATTGGGGCATTGAAATGGTTTTCTTCTCCCTTGGTGACAATTTCAGTGAAATCACTTCCTCTCTGTATGAAGCACTTCCCCACTGCTTTATCACTCACCTATCGAAACTGTGTACGTAAAGCTTCTGGAACGAAACAAGCAATTAGAATGGCAACAAGAACCTACTATCTACAGTATATATTCAATGTATCGCTTATACTGTACCATCAGCCTCACGGCATTGTTGTTATTTTCAACATGAACACATGCTGTGTGTTATTCTCTCTGTATTTGTTATTCTCTCTGTTACTGTACTCACATCTATTAACTATTGCTTGTCCTCTCAATGAGCAACGCTAACTTTTTAGCCTACAGTGTATCTATTAACAGTGCAAGACAAGCGCACGTGTTGTCTTTTGGTTTAAAATGAACTGTAAGCACATTAGCAAGAGAATGAGCTTTCATTTTCAAATGCAGCTCTATGGAGGAACTCAATATCCTGTCATGTTACTCAGAAAAAGCCTCTTCCTGGTAGCTTTTGGAGGCAATGCTAAACTCATGATAATGCTTAAGCTCTGTATCTGACCGGTCTCTGTGGCTATAGCATCAACACCACCCCCTTCATACATAATGAAATAACTTACTGTGCATTTATACCAATGTTCTTCAAAAAAATATGCTGTACCGTACGAGAAACCGACTAACTGAATGTGAACTCTGAAGTGGTGGTTGATGGGAGATCTCATTCCTCCTTTAGTTTGACAACTCTAGTCACCTGTGCCCTTGGTACTCAGTGATATGTATACTTTATGAAGCATTTGCCATTCAGTTTACATGAGCGTCAGCTCTTCTAACTCTAAAGAGACTATATTGGTGTGTAAGAACCATGAACACTATAGTCTTCCCTGAACTAGCTGTGAGTGCCAAATGAATCTAAACGGAAAGAGAAGGGTTGTCATTATGGTGTTTGTATTGTATATAATGGACAGGACTGTGTTACAGGTAACCATTTTACGCTTCTGCTCGTCATGGGAAAATGAAATGGGAAAAATAGTTTTTTTTTTTTTTACTATTTCAAGTGCCCCACCTGGATGTTGTGTACATACAACCATCCATCTGATCATGTTGTCACACTATATACAAGTGGATTGTGGAACTGACATCCAGGTCTGATATTCACCCAGGATTTTATCCTTCAATCCAAAAACATTGACACCCACGACAAGATGAGATCTTTCTGCACGGAGGTGACTGAAACGATATGGAATTTATCGTTATGTACAACTTATGCCTATGAAAATAAAACTTTAACTTTATACATTATTACAATATGCATCTTGTTGTTGAGTACCGTTGTCAGTCAAAGTGGGGGAGCGCTATTTTGTGGGGGGGGGGGGTTCAGGGTTGAACATAGCCCTATTCCTAGTTTCATGTCCACATCCCGGTTCAACACTAACCCTCAACTACAACCCTAGCCCTAGCTTCTTGTCCACATCCCGGTTCAACACTAACCCTCAACTACAACCCTAGCCCTAGCTTCTTGCCCACATCCTGGTTCAACACTACAGTCGTGGCCAAACGTTTGACACAAATGACACAAATATTAATTTTCACAAAGTCTGCTGCCTCAGTTTGTATGATGGCAATTTGCATATACTTCAAAATGTTATGAAGAGTGATCAGATGAGTTGCAATTCATTGCAAAGTCCCTCTTTGCCACGCAAATGAACTGAATCCCCAAAAAACATTTCCACTGCATTTCAGCCCTGCCACAAAAGGACCATCTGACATCATGTCAGTGATTCTCTCGTTAACACAGGTGTGAGTGTTGACGAGGAAAAGGCTGGAGATCACTCTGTCATGCTGATTGAGTTTGAATAACAGACTGGAAGCTTGAAAAGGAGGGTGGTGCTTGGAATCATTGTTCTTCCTCTTTCAACCATGGTTACCTGCAAGGAAACATGTGCATTCATCATTGCTTTGCACAAAAAGGACTTCACAAGCAAGGATATTGCTGCCAGTAAGATTGCACCTAAATCAACCATTTATCAGATCATCAAGAACTTCAAGGAGAGCGGTTCAATTGTTGTGAAGAAGGCTTCACGGCGCCCAAGAAAGTCCAGCTAGCGCCAGGACCATCTCCCAAAGTTGATTCAGCTGTGGGATCTGGGCACCACCAGTACAGAGCTTGCTCTGGAATGGCAGCAGGCAGGTGTGAGTGCATCTGCACGCACAGTGAGGGGCGAAGACTTTTGGAGGATGGCCTGGTGTCAAGAAGGGCAGCAAAGAAGCTACTTCTCTCCAGGAAAAACATCAGGGACAGACTGATATTCTGCAAAGGTACAGGGATTGGACTGCTGAGGACTGGGGTAAAGTAATTTTCTCTGATGAATCCCCTTTCCGATTGTTGGGGGCCTCCGGAAAAAAAGCTTGTCCGGAGAAGACAAGGTGAGCACTACCATCAGTCCTTTGTCATGCCAACAGTAAAGCATCCTGAGACCATTCATGTGTGGGGTTGCTTCTCAGCCAAGGGAGTGGGCTCACACAATTTTGACTAAGAACACAGCCATGAATAAAGAATGGTACCAACACATCCTCCGAGAGCAACTTTCCCAACCATCCAGGAACAGTTAGGTGACGAACAATGTCTTTTCCAGCATGATGGAGCCCCTTGCCATAAGGTAAAAGTGATAACTAAGTGGCTCGGGGAACAAAACATCAATATTTTGGGTACATGGCCAGGAAACTCCCCCGACCTTAATCCCATTGAGAACTTGTGGTCAATCCTCAAGAAGCGGGTGGACAAACAAAAACCCACAAATTCTGACAAACTCCAAGCATTGATTATGCAACAATGGGCTGCCATCAGTCAGGATGTGGCCCAGTAGTTAATTGACAGCATGCCAGGGTGGATTGCAGAGGTCTTGAAAAAGAATGGTCAACACTGCAAATATTGACTCTTTGCATCAACTTCATGTAATTGTCAATTAAAGCCTTTGACACTTATGAAATGCTTGTAATTATACTTCAGTGTTCCATAGTAACATCTGACAAAAATTTCTAGACACTGAAGCAGGAAACCTTTTGGAAATTAATATTTGTGTCATTCTCAAAACTTTTGGCCACGACTGTACCCCTAGCCTCAGCCACAATCCTAACACTAACCCTAACTTCTTGTCCACATCCTGGCTCAACACTACCCCTAGCCTCAGCCACAATCCTAACACTAACCCTAACTTCTTGTCCACATCCTGGCTCAACACTACCCCTAGCCTCAGCCACAACCCTAACACTAACCCTAACTTCTTGTCCACATCCTGGCTCAACACTACCCCTAGCCTCAGCCACAACCCTAACACTAACCCTAACTTCTTGTCCACATCCTGGCTCAACACTACCCCTAACCTCAGCCACAACCCTAACACTAACCCTAACTTCTTGTCCACATCCTGGCTCAACACTACCCCTAGCCTCAGCCACAATCCTAACACTAACCCTAACTTCTTGTCCACATCCTGGCTCAACACTACCCCTAGCCTCAGCCACAACCCTAACACTAACCCTAACTTCTTGTCCACATCCTGGCTCAACACTACCCCTAGCCTCAGCCACAACCCTAACACTAACCCTAACTTCTTGTCCACATCCTGGCTCAACACTACCCCTAACCTCAGCCACAACCCTAACACTAACCCTAACTTCTTGTCCACATCCTGGCTCAACACTACCCCTAGCCTCAGCCACAATCCTAACACTAACCCTAACTTCTTGTCCACATCCTGGCTCAACACTACCCCTAGCCTCAGCCACAACCCTAACACTAACCCTAACTTCTTGTCCACATCCTGGCTCAACACTACCCCTAGCCTCAGCCACAACCCTAACACTAACCCTAACTTCTTGTCCACATCCTGGCTCAACACTACCCCTAGCCACAACTACAACCCTAACACTAACCCTAACTTCTTGTCCACATCCTGGCTCAACACGACCTCTAGCCTCAACTTCAACCCTAACACTAACCCTAACTTCTTGTCCACATCCTGGCTCAACACTACCCCTAGCCTCAACCACAACCCTAACACTAACCCTAACTTCTTGTCCACATCCTGGCTCAACACTACCCCTAGCCTCAGCCACAACCCTAACACTAACCCTAACTTCTTGTCCACATCCTGGCTCAACACTACCCCTAGCCTCAGCCACAACCCTAACACTAACCCTAACTTCTTGTCCACATCCTGGCTCAACACTACCCCTAGCCTCAACTACAACCCTAACACTAACCCTAACTTCTTGTCCACATCCTGGCTCAACACTACCCCTAGCCTCAACCACAACCCTAACACTAACCCTAACTTCTTGTCCACATCCTGGCTGAACACTACCCCTAGCCTCAACTACAACCCTAACACTAACCCTAATTTCTTGTCCACATCCTGGCTCAACACTACCCCTAGCCTCAGCCACAACCCTAACACTAACCCTAACTTCTTGTCCACATCCTGGCTCAACACGACCCCTAGCCTCAACTACAACCCTAACACTAACCCTAACTTCTTGTCCACATCCTGGCTCAACACTACCCCTAGCCTCAACCACAACCCTAACCCTAACTTCTTGTCCACATCCTGGCTCAACACTACCCTAGCCTCAACCACAACCCTAACTTCTTGTCCACATCCTGGCTCAACACTATCCCTAGCCTCAACCACAACCCTAACACTAACCCTAACTTCTTGTCCAGATCCTGGCTCAACACTACCCCTAGCCTCAACCACAACCCTAACACTAACCCTAACTTCTTGTCCACATCCTGGCTCAACACTACCCCTAGCCTCAACCACAACCCTAACACTAACCCTAACTTCTTGTCCACATCCTGGCTCAACACGACCTCTAGCCTCAACTACAACCCTAACACTAACCCTAACTTCTTGTCCACATCCTGGCTCAACACTACCCCTAGCCTCAACCACAACCCTAACACTAACCCTAACTTCTTGTCCACATCCTGGCTCAACACGACCCCTAGCCTCAACCACAACCCGAACACTAACCCTAACTTCTTGTCCACATCCTGGCTCAACACTACCCCTAGCCACAACTACAACCCTAAGTTCTTGTCCACATCCTGGCTCAACACTACCCCTAGCCACAACCACAACCCTAACACTAACCCTAACTTCTTGTCCACATCCTGGCTCAACACTACCCCTAGCCACAACTACAACCCTAACTTCTTGTCCACATCCTGGCTCAACACTACCCCTAGCCACAACTACAACCCTAACTTCTTGTCCACATCCTGGCTCAACACTACCCCTAGCCACAACTACAACCCTAACTTCTTGTCCACATCCTGGCTCAACACTACCCCTAGCCTCAACTACAACCCTAACTTCTTGTCCACATCCTGGCTCAACACTACCCCTAGCCACAACCACAACCCGAACACTAACCCTAACTTCTTGTCCACATCCTGGCTCAACACTACCCCTAGCCTCAACTACAACCCTAACACTAACCCTAACTTCTTGTCCACATCCTGGCTCAACACTACCCCTAGCCACAACTACAACCCTAACACTAACCCTAACTTCTTGTCCACATCCTGGCTCAACACGACCTCTAGCCTCAACTTCAACCCTAACACTAACCCTAACTTCTTGTCCACATCCTGGCTCAACACTACCCCTAGCCTCAACCACAACCCTAACACTAACCCTAACTTCTTGTCCACATCCTGGCTCAACACTACCCCTAGCCTCAGCCACAACCCTAACACTAACCCTAACTTCTTGTCCACATCCTGGCTCAACACTACCCCTAGCCTCAGCCACAACCCTAACACTAACCCTAACTTCTTGTCCACATCCTGGCTCAACACTACCCCTAGCCTCAACTACAACCCTAACACTAACCCTAACTTCTTGTCCACATCCTGGCTCAACACTACCCCTAGCCTCAACCACAACCCTAACACTAACCCTAACTTCTTGTCCACATCCTGGCTGAACACTACCCCTAGCCTCAACTACAACCCTAACACTAACCCTAATTTCTTGTCCACATCCTGGCTCAACACTACCCCTAGCCTCAGCCACAACCCTAACACTAACCCTAACTTCTTGTCCACATCCTGGCTCAACACTACCCCTAGCCTCAACCACAACCCTAACCCTAACTTCTTGTCCACATCCTGGCTCAACACTACCCTAGCCTCAACCACAACCCTAACTTCTTGTCCACATCCTGGCTCAACACTATCCCTAGCCTCAACCACAACCCTAACACTAACCCTAACTTCTTGTCCACATCCTGGCTCAACACTACCCCTAGCCTCAACCACAACCCTAACACTAACCCTAACTTCTTGTCCACATCCTGGCTCAACACTACCCCTAGCCTCAACCACAACCCTAACACTAACCCTAACTTCTTGTCCACATCCTGGCTCAACACGACCTCTAGCCTCAACTACAACCCTAACACTAACCCTAACTTCTTGTCCACATCCTGGCTCAACACTACCCCTAGCCTCAACCACAACCCTAACACTAACCCTAACTTCTTGTCCACATCCTGGCTCAACACGACCCCTAGCCTCAACCACAACCCGAACACTAACCCTAACTTCTTGTCCACATCCTGGCTCAACACTACCCCTAGCCACAACTACAACCCTAAGTTCTTGTCCACATCCTGGCTCAATACTACCCCTAGCCACAACCACAACCCTAACACTAACCCTAACTTCTTGTCCACATCCTGGCTCAACACTACCCCTAGCCACAACTACAACCCTAACTTCTTGTCCACATCCTGGCTCAACACTACCCCTAGCCACAACTACAACCCTAACTTCTTGTCCACATCCTGGCTCAACACTACCCCTAGCCACAACTACAACCCTAACTTCTTGTCCACATCCTGGCTCAACACTACCCCTAGCCTCAACTACAACCCTAACTTCTTGTCCACATCCTGGCTCAACACTACCCCTAGCCACAACCACAACCCGAACACTAACCCTAACTTCTTGTCCACATCCTGGCTCAACACTACCCCTAGCCTCAACTACAACCCTAACACTAACCCTAACTTCTTGTCCACATCCTGGCTCAACACTACCCCTAGCCACAACTACAACCCTAACACTAACCCTAACTTCTTGTCCACATCCTGGCTCAACACGACCTCTAGCCTCAACTTCAACCCTAACACTAACCCTAACTTCTTGTCCACATCCTGGCTCAACACTACCCCTAGCCTCAACCACAACCCTAACACTAACCCTAACTTCTTGTCCACATCCTGGCTCAACACTACCCCTAGCCTCAGCCACAACCCTAACACTAACCCTAACTTCTTGTCCACATCCTGGCTCAACACTACCCCTAGCCTCAGCCACAACCCTAACACTAACCCTAACTTCTTGTCCACATCCTGGCTCTAACACTAACCCTAACTTCTTGTCCACATCCTGGCTCAACACTACCCCTAGCCTCAACTACAACCCTAACACTAACCCTAACTTCTTGTCCACATCCTGGCTCAACACTACCCCTAGCCTCAACCACAACCCTAACACTAACCCTAACTTCTTGTCCACATCCTGGCTGAACACTACCCCTAGCCTCAACTACAACCCTAACACTAACCCTAATTTCTTGTCCACATCCTGGCTCAACACTACCCCTAGCCTCAGCCACAACCCTAACACTAACCCTAACTTCTTGTCCACATCCTGGCTCAACACGACCCCTAGCCTCAACTACAACCCTAACACTAACCCTAACTTCTTGTCCACATCCTGGCTCAACACTACCCCTAGCCTCAACCACAACCCTAACACTAACCCTAACTTCTTGTCCACATCCTGGCTCAACACTACCCCTAGCCTCAACCACAACCCTAACCCTAACTTCTTGTCCACATCCTGGCTCAACACTACCCTAGCCTCAACCACAACCCTAACACTAACCCTAACTTCTTGTCCACATCCTGGCTCAACACGTCCCCTAGCCTCAACTACAACCCTAACTTCTTGTCCACATCCTGGCTCAACACTATCCCTAGCCTCAACCACAACCCTAACACTAACCCTAACTTCTTGTCCACATCCTGGCTCAACACTACCCCTAGCCTCAACCACAACCCTAACACTAACCCTAACTTCTTGTCCACATCCTGGCTCAACACTACCCCTAGCCTCAACCACAACCCTAACACTAACCCTAACTTCTTGTCCACATCCTGGCTCAACACGACCTCTAGCCTCAACTACAACCCTAACACTAACCCTAACTTCTTGTCCACATCCTGGCTCAACACTACCCCTAGCCTCAACCACAACCCTAACACTAACCCTAACTTCTTGTCCACATCCTGGCTCAACACGACCCCTAGCCTCAACCACAACCCGAACACTAACCCTAACTTCTTGTCCACATCCTGGCTCAACACTACCCCTAGCCACAACTACAACCCTAAGTTCTTGTCCACATCCTGGCTCAACACTACCCCTAGCCACAACCACAACCCTAACACTAACCCTAACTTCTTGTCCACATCCTGGCTCAACACTACCCCTAGCCACAACTACAACCCTAACTTCTTGTCCACATCCTGGCTCAACACTACCCCTAGCCTCAACTACAACCCTAACTTCTTGTCCACATCCTGGCTCAACACTACCCCTAGCCACAACCACAACCCGAACACTAACCCTAACTTCTTGTCCACATCCTGGCTCAACACTACCCCTAGCCTCAACTACAACCCTAACACTAACCCTAACTTCTTGTCCACATCCTGGCTCAACACTACCCCTAGCCTCAACTACAACCCTAACACTAACCCTAACTTCTTGTCCACATCCTGGCTCAACACTACCCCTAGCCTCAACCACAACCCTAACACTAACCCTAACTTCTTGTCCACATCCTGGCTCAACACTACCCCTAGCCTCAACCACAACCCGAACACTAACCCTAACTTCTTGTCCACATCCTGGCTCAACACTACCCCTAGCCTCAACTACAACCCTAACACTAACCCTAACTTCTTGTCCACATCCTGGCTCAACACTACCCCTAGCCTCAACCACAACCCGAACACTAACCCTAACTTCTTGTCCACATCCTGGCTCAACACTACCCCTAGCCTCAACCACAACCCTAACACTAACCCTAACTTCTTGTCCACATCCTGGCTCAACACTACCCCTAGCCACAACTACAACCCTAACACTAAACATGGAGTATTGTATTATATCCTACTTGACTCTTTGAATACCATGAGGTGTTGGAGCTTGGCTTCAGGTAAACACCAACTTAATTTACCCACTGGTTTCATCTGAGGTGTTCCAATTTTCCCCATACCAACATGTATTTATTAGGACTGTTCACCAGACAGACACATTGTGCCTTTGTCAACAGGTAAAGGGAAAATACACCATTTTCATTTCCTTCAGGATTCTTTATTGAAGTGTCAGTTTGGTTTTGCTTTGATTAACATAGTTATGGTCATTTACAGTGAAATTATTACAAAACAAAACCAACATAACAGAAAGGGAGAGAAGAAAAAAAACACAAAGTCCTGCAGTCGGTTACCACCTTCAGCAGGGTTTTACGAAACCTGAAACATCCAGTTTTCAGGGATACAGTATCTTCAACCTAGCTTCTTTTCCCCCTGAAAACCAGATGTGGGGACCCCGCTCAGGCATTTATTTTACACCTGCTACATTAGGTCATACAGTCACTAACTGTCTGGTGCCCCCTCTTGCAAGATTCTATAGGGTAGCGACCCACAGAGGGGTCTGGCCCTCTTAGACTCCCCTGCCTGCTCCTCCCTCTAGCCTGGCCCTAGCTCTGTCTCCTCCGCTGTAGGGACCAACACTAGTCTGTCATATGATGCTATGCATATGACCCTGCTTGTAGGACAGACAGAATCCTCGTCTCCTTCACCCTTGTGCTCGCTCCCTCAACCCCTTATTACATTTGAGTCTCCTTTACACAGAGAACCTTAGCTGCTCACTCGGTCGATCAACCTATACAGTTGGCCAAGTTGATCGGCAGCTAAGTTGATATTCCACTCTTAGAAAAAAAAGGTGTTAGAACCATAAAGGCTTATTTGGCTGTCCCCATAGGAGAACACTTTGAAGAACCCTTTTTGGTTGCAGGTAGAACCCTTTTGGGGTTCTACATGGACAGCTGAAGAACCCTTTTTTCTAAGAGTGTAAGGTAGGGAACTTGCTATAGACTGCCAATCAGCACAGCTCTAAGAGCTGATGGTGTCATACAGTGTAGTAAAGTTTGTGGTCATACGCAAATCCTTAAAAATACTGATATTTTGACCGGATGAAGATCCGGTTCGGATCAAAACGTTGTCAATAAAGAGGTGAATTTGGGAGCATAAACAATGTTCTGGTCTTCCTGTTCTTTTCAGTGTAGTCACTGATTATCAAAACGCTGTAGAGCAACATCTGAGGAGGGAGGAGCCTGTCTGGACAGCACCCAATCACTATCTGCTCACCGTTCTGCTATTGGTGGACGACAACAAGTGAGTTGGATCATTCACATCATCAGTGCAGAGACTATCCTCATCATCAGTAGGGAGGGTTAGGTGACAAACAGAACTGTGAACACACAAACCAACACGTCTGCTGTACATTCAAGTACACACTCCAGGGACCATGCATGGATGGACTAGCTAATGTGTGACTAGCTAATGTGTGGCATCGCAGTGAGGCTAGGCAGGATGCACATGTACTGTAGTCCATTTCAAATAAACGCATCACAGCGTAGACATTTACATAATATATCAATAAGTCGATTAAAAGGCTTCAAAGCACATTTGACCCAGGTTGTTGACTGGTTTAATATGAACTCTGTAACAGGTGATTGTTCATCTCTGTACAAAAACACATCCTTCCTATTTCTCCAGAGGTGGAACATGTTACTACTCTAATTGCCCAACGCTAACATTTATACTATTGAAAATGGTATATTCTTACAAATATGTCTTGGGAAAAAGCCAGGCATTGCCAATTCTATCTTCTAATTGATTGTAATTGTAATGCTTTTTACCGTCTAGTCTTAACGGGCTGTCCTCTTTTAACAGGCTAAACCAAAGATGTTAAAATATGTTCTATGATGTTTCTACTGAAACATCGGCAGGGTACTGTATTGTCCACATGTTTAATGAGTGTACATACCATACAGAGAACACACAGAGAGGAGCAGGTCTTGGTGCAGAGCCTGTCCATAATTACAGGGTCAAGATTAGGATTTACATTCAAACCTCTCAGCCTCATTTTCAACTGTTTCATACAAACCATAGGAATGAAAAAGTCAATAAACACCTTATTCATATATTCACGTATACATATTATGTCTAGGATCCTAACTGCTGCAAGTTGCTGCGAATGGAACAGACACAAAAAAATAGATTTAGGTGATCTGAGCTGGAAGCGGCTGATTTTATTGCATTTCATTGCAAGGTGCGATCATCATGCTCTATATATTCATAGCTTATGATTTTCAAAATGCTCTTGTGATTTCTCTCTTTTTTCTCTATGATGTATTACTGCTTGAGCTTCAAAGGGCGCTGGGTGATGATGTCAGAGACCTAAGCTTTGGCTACCACGCCACACATTACATGGGTCCAATGACGTTTCACCTACTGGGAACATCTTCCCTGACCGTAACCTCACCCACCGTCTAACCTGAAATCGTGACTTTCCAGACAGGGAAATATCATTGGACCTAAAGGAAGAGAAGCACCATAAGAAGCACCTACCCACTGGGCACAAACGTCAATTCAACGTCTATTCCACGTTGGTTCAATGTAATTTCATTGAAATAATGTGGAAACAACGTTGATTCAACCGGTGCCCAGTAAGTAAGAAGCAACAGCAGCGGGGGGGGGGGGGGGGGGGGGGGGGGGGGGGGGGGGGGGGGCACAGTACTGTCCTACAGAGCAGTCAGATGCAAAAATAATCTAGTGTGGTAAGAAGAAGTACAAGACTGGCATTGACATTGTTGTGGTCCTCTATACAATATGCCAGTGTGTGTGTGAGTGTGTGAGTGTGTGTTTGCATGTCCAGATGTTCATGCGGAGCAGCTCTTTTCCTGAAAGACATTTGTAATGAGTCCTGACCAGGCTGATCGACAGGGCTGCTGTTGGTAGGGGCCCCTCCACGCCGGGGCTTCTGAATCTGAAATAGCACCCAGATTTTGGCTGCATTTAAAAAATATATACTTAAAAAATTAAGATTTTGGCTGCATGTTCACTCGCTATGTTCACTCGCTACAGAAAACGAAGCGCGGGGTTGAGGATTAATAGCAATAAGGAGTCCTGTCCCTTTTCTGCAGCGCACCAACGGTCAGTCTCACACCAACACGAATAGCACTACCGTTGGGGAAACGTCAAACTACCACGGCTTCTTAGCGCTACCCACCCATTTCATATGTTACTCTGAGGATTCTGAAGAAGAATATTGGCGATCGTCTTATATTCCCGAGCCAAATGTCACATGTATTCAGTATGTTTTGTTGATCGTACATGACTGCTTAATTGATTGGTTTGGGAATCGGGTTAGGAATCGCAGAGCATACTGTAATTGGCCAAGCTGCTATCTAATGAAACTAACCATTAATACATGTTCCTGTTTTGTATAGGTATGCAATATCATAGGCTGAAATACAACAAATATATGTTTATATGCCTTCCATTATTCTTTAGATATGTCATGTCAAAGCTTAGAGCTCCATGCTTTTTATAGCTTCTTCAATTGGTGTTAAGCAGGAAAGACTGTTTGCAGATGCCAGATTGTGCTTGTTGTTGTTGTTGCTGCGGTTGTTGTTGCGGCACAGTTGCAGCATCTCTCTGTGGTGGATCCTAGCTCACTAGTCAAAGGATGGGACGTGTGGGATAGTTTGGATGTCTTTCTCAAAATGGCTGCAAGAGTGGATGGTCGGAAAGAGTTACACAGTAGATGGCATTGATCTATCAAGTGATCTCAATAACAGACCTACAAACCAGAAGAGGCTGCTGAATACGTGTTACTGCGTGTGAGGATATTAGTAAGATGTTAAAAGGTCACAATTCAACGTGATCTGAAATCTAATTCCCTCAGTTTATGTCTCAAACCCTGAATGAACACATGGGGTTATTTCTGATCTCGTTTTGCTCTGTCGAGGCACTTCAGTTGGTCAACCCTTCAATGCAGTGTGAGCTTGGTCAGTCGTCACTCACGCAATACGGGCTTGATTTGATCTCCAAAGCCTGCAAAACGGTGAACCCGTCAGAAAAACAACACTATGTCGAGCACCAGGCTTAAGATAACACATACCTGGGGAAAGGAAAACAAAACCGAAATGTAAATCAAAAAGTTAAAGGAATTATAAAACATAAACAGGTATTGTGGTTGTTGTAAGCCCCAAAACCTCCCCACTTCAATCCCTCCCACCCCCTCCTCCCTCCCACCGTTCCCCAGCCTGAGGCTAGTCACTCCGAAAATCTTCCTCTATCGCTGGATATCGCTTCTTCTCCAGGGTCCCTGTCAGGGGCCTGGAGCTGCTGCCTCCAGGGGACTCCAGGAAGTTCTTGGGCTCGTTGGTGTGGTAGCTGCCCTTGTAACGGTACAGATAGATGTAGATGCTGTACAGTCCAATGAACAACAATATCACGGCCGCGGCGACGACAACTAGAGGGAGAAACACACACAGTCGGGGTGTGGTTAAAAGAGCAAACAGCTGTAAATCCATTGTTCGTCACGTTGGAATTGCCACTGTGAAAAGATATACCTGTATCTCAATGGACGATCCCTTTCAATCAATACCATTATGACTCAGTTGGTTTTCTGCCAAACTCACTTAACTCCCCCTTAGAGACCAGAGGTATCATTTCTTATACAGCCACATATTGTTATGAGGGAGCCATCCACCTCAAAGGATGCCCAATAACTGGAGGAGGTCGGCAAGGGGACAGCAGGACCGGGCCAGACATCAGAAGTCAAACTCAGATGTTCTGCGTTACCATAACAACCCTGTACAGATGTATCCAGTACATTAAGCTGAAGCATATATCTGTGATGAATAGTGGAGGGAGGGGCAGCTCTAAATATAGTTGATCCGGTGAGGATCTCAGACAGGGATAGAGTGCAGACTACAGACTCTCTGAGCTGCTGTCTAATCCTGGGCTTCCTTCGCCTCTCATATTCAGCAGACACAAGAAAATATCCTTCCACATTCCAGCATTTGTTCTGGTACATTTTTTGCTTTTAGCGTGAGGACGGAAAGCCTATTCTGGAATCTGATAGTTTCAGATTTTAGGATTAGAGGATTTTAGGAAAATAAAAATGAGAATTTCAACTACTGCCGATCTGTGTCAGTAGGGGAGAGAGAGAGTGAGCAAAAGAAAAAGAGAGCGAGAGAGAGACAGAGAGAGGTTGCAAGAGAAAGAGAGAGAGTGAGAGGGAGAGAGTGAGAGGAGGCTTAATCTGAATCTTGAGGTAAACTAAGGTCAGGACTCACAGATGGCAGACGACAGATGAACACTTACATTAATAGATTTCACAAAAATCATCAAAGTATAGTTTCATGAGAAATGATTCACATTATTGTGAATCGTAGGCAGTAAAGACTTACCTGTCAACCAAAACAGGCCTAGGTCATCGTGGATATAGATGTATTCTGAAATGAAAAAAATACATCAAATATGTTATTATGGGAAACTTATACTATCATCACTAGGTCATGATTGCTGATGGGATATGTAGTCCCGTGTAAAGTAGATCTACTGAAGGCTTCTGGGATATGTCGTCTCACCTATAGAAGTGAACCAGTGGTCCGCCTCCCAGGGGACATATCCATGGACAGGAGGGAAGGCCCCACAGTTAGACTCGGAGACGAAGCCCTGCACGGTGACCGGCGGTTCCGTCTCGTTCGGCCGGAAGAGGGTCTTAAGAGGGGCGTAGATGTTGTACCTCACCCCAGATATACAGCCCACCAGACCAGGACTGTTATGCCTCTGGATCTCATAGTCAATGTCACCCACCTCTGAGGGGGTTAGAGAGAGGGACAGAGGAGTTACAGTGTGCACATCCACCGCAACTAATTCCCAAACTTACAGTGGGACAACCTTACTTCCACGGGTAACATTTTATTTGGATAGTCCATCTGTAGATGCTCTACAGACTATCAGTAACATTTCAACTAACCCTAGTTCTAACCCTAACCCTAACCCTTATCCTAACCCTAACCTTAACTCTTACCCTAACCATTATTCTAACCCTAACTGTAACCATAACCTTAGCAAGCAGTTGTTTATCAACAGATAGTTTGTTGATAGTATGACCATCTGTAGAGCACCTACAGATGGAATATCCGGACTATCCAAATAAAGTGTGAACAAATCAATTCCCAAGAGGAAAGCAGAAATGTTTCAGCTGGGGGGGGGGGGGGGGGGGGGGTTAAATGTAATCTTACCCATCACTCTCCCCAGGAAGATGTTCTTGGGTGAGTCAAACCTGCCGTCCTCCACTAGGGTGATCTTCTCCACTATCGGCTCCATGTAGTCCACCTAGGAGTTACACACATCAACACAAATACATTGATATTCACACACAAGCATAAACATGTCAACATGAACATATAAGTCAGACTGAAAATACACAACTTACAAACCAAGCAATGTGGTACTAAACAATCCTGATTTGTGATTGACTTTTAAACTGTGGTGAAGGAGGTAGGCAGTGTTAACAGTTGTAGACATGGAAGAGATCCATCAACCACTCCTGGGCTACAATCACCTATCCGGACCCGTTTTACTCCTGATGCAGAGCCCCACCGGACCTTCATGACTGGACTACCGACGTAATCTGCACGAGGGAGTTATCCAACTGGCTCCTCCGTCGCGACGTTACCTGAATGCCCATCTGCGGCCCGCTAATCGTTAGCTGTCTTATCGTCTGCTATCTGAATAGGTCCATCGGACAATTTTTCTTGGGTCACTACAACTAGATCTCTTTTGCCAATTGGATTGATCCCCTCTACCACACGGAACCCCACTAATCTACTAACGGAAACGCACGAAGTGGCTAAAAACAGAACACCGACCTACGCTAGATTGCTACCGATGGCCCGGCTAGCTGTCTGAATCGCCGTTACTCCAACAAACCTTACTACTAACTGGACCCTCGACTATGATCACTCGACTAAGCATGCCTCTCCGGGGCGGCAGGGTAGCCTAGTGGTTAGAGCGTTGGACTAGTAACTGAAAGGTTGCTAGTTCGAATCCCCGAGCTGACAAGGTACCAATCTGTCGTTCTGCCCCTGAACAGGCAGTTAACCCACTGTTACTTGGCTGTCATTGAAAATAAGAATTTGTTCTTAACTGACTTGCCTAGTAAAAATTAAAATGTCAATATGCCTTGTCCATTGCTGTTCTGGTTAGTGTTTATTGGCTTATTTCACTGTAGAGCCTCTAGTCCTGCTCACTATACATTATCCAACCTATTAGTTCCACCACCCACACATGCGATGACATCTCCTGGTTTCAATGATGTTTCTAGAGACAATATCTCTCACATCATCACTCAATACCTAGGTTTACCTCCACTGTATTCACATCCTACCGTACCTTTGTCTGTACATTATACCTTGAAGCTATTTTATCGCCCCCAGAAACCTCCTTTTACTCTGTTCCGGACGTTCTAAACGACCAATTCTCATAGCCTTTACCCGTACCCTTTTCCTACTCCTCCTCTGTTCCTTTGGTGATATAGAGGTGACTCCAGGCCCTGCAGTGCCTAGCTCCACTCCTATTCCCGAGGCGCTCTCTTTTGATGACTTCTGTAACCGTAATAGCCTTGGTTTCATGCATGTTAACATTAGAAGCCTCCTCCCTAAGCGTGTTTTATTCACTGCTTTAGCACACTCTGCCAACCCGGATGTTCTAGCCGTGTCTGAATCCTGGCTTAGGAAGACCACCAAAAATTCTGAAATCTCCATTCCGAACTACAACATTTTCAGACAAGATAGAACGGCCAAAAGGGGCGGTGTTGCAATCTACTGCAGAAATAGCCTGCAGAGTTCTGTCCTACTATCCAGGTGTACCCAAACAATTGGAACTTCTACTTTTAAAAATCCCCCTCTCTAAAAACAAGTCTCACACTGTTGCCACCTGCTATAGACCACCCTCTGCCCCCAGCTGTGCTCTGGACACCATATGTGAACTGATTGCCCCCCATCTATCTTCAGAGCTCGTGCTGCTAAGCGACCTAAACTGGAACATGCATAACACCCCAGCCATCCTACAATCTAAGCTTGATGCCCTCAATTTCACACAAATTATTAATGAACCTACCATGTACCACCCCAAAGCCGTAAACACGGGCACCCTCACAGATATCATCCTAACCAACTTTCCCTCTAAATATACCTCTGCTGTTTTCAACCAAGATCTCAGCGATCACTGCCTCATTGCCTGCATCCGTAATGGGTCAGCGGTCAAACGACCTCCACTCATCACTGTCAAACGCTCCTTGAAACACTTCAGCGAGCAGGCCTTTATTTATTTTTTTACATTTTACCCCTTTTTCTCCCCAATTTCATGGTATCCAATTGTTGTCTACTATCTTGTCTCATCGCTACAACTCCTGTACGGGCTCGGGAGAGACGAAGGTTGAAAGTCATGCGTCCTCCGATACACAACCCAACCAAACCACACTGCTTCCTAACACAGCACGCATCCAACCCAGAACCCAGCCGCACCAATGTGTTGGAGGAAACACCGAATGCCCTTAACCAACACAAAAACATCCTATGGCGTTCTGCATTATTATCAAACAGCCCCCGTAATATGCAACTTTTCAGGGAAGTTAGAAACTAATACACACAGGCAGTTAGAAAAGCCAAGGCTAGCTTTTCCAAGCAAAAATTTGCTTCCTGCAACAAAAACTGCAACAAAAAAGTTCTGGGACACTGTAAAGTCCTTGGAGAATAAAAACACCTCCCCCCAGCTGCCCACTGCACTGAGGATAGGAAACACTGTCACTACCGATAAATCCACTATAATTGAGAATTTCAATAAGCATTTTTCTATGGCTGGCCATGCTTTCCACCTGGCTACCCCTACCCCGGTCAACAGCACTGCACCCCCCACAGCAACTCGCCCAAGCCTTCCCCATTTCTCCTTCTCCCAAATCCAGTCAGCTGATGTTCTGAAAGAGCTGCAAAATCTGGACCCCTTCAAATCAGCCGGGCTAGACAATCTTGACCCTTTCTTTCTAAAATTATCTGCTGAAATTATTGCAACCCCTATTACTAGCCTGTTCAACCTCTCTTCCATGTCGTCTGAGATTCCCAAAGTTTGGAAAGCAGCTGCGGTCATCCCCCTCTTCAAAGGGGCGGTCACTCTTGACCCAAACTGCTACAGACCTATATCTATCCTACCCTGCCGTTCTAAGGTCTTCGAAAGCCAAGTGAACAAACAGATTACCGACCATTTCGAATCCCACCATACCTTCTCCGCTATGCAATCTGGTTTCAGAGCTGGTCATGGGTGCACCTCAGCCACGCTCAAGGTCCTTAACAATATCTTAACTGCCATCGATAAGAAACAATACTGTGCAGCCGTATTCATTAACCTGGCCAAGGCTTTCGACTCTGTCAATCACCACATCCTCATCGGCGGACTCGATAGCCTTGGTTTCTCAAATGATTGCCTCGCCTGGTTCACCAACTATTTCTCTGATAGAGTTCAGTATGTCAAATCGGAGGGCCTGTTGTCCGGGCCTCTGGCAGTCTCTAATGGGGGTGCCACAGGGTTCAATTCTTGGACCGACTCTCTTCTCTGTATACATCAATGATGTCGCTCTTGCTGCTGGTGAGTCTCCGATCCACCTCTACGCAGACGACACCATTCTGTATACTTCTAGCCCTTCTTTGGACTCTGTGTTAACAACCCTCCAGACAAGCTTCAATGCCATACAACTCTCCTTCCGTGGCCTCCAATTGCTCTTAAATACAAGTAAAACTAAATGCATGCTCTTCAACCGATCGCTGCCTGCACCTGCCCGCCCGTCCAACATCACTACTCTGGACGGTTCTGTCTTAGAATATGTGGACAACTACAAATACCTAGGTGTCTGGTTAGACTGTAAACTCTCCTTCTAGTCTCACATCAAACATCTCCAATCCAAAGTTAAATCTAGAATTGGCTTCCTATTTCGCAACAAAGCCTCCTTCACTCATGCTGCCAAACATACCCTTGTAAAACTGACCATCCTACCGATCCTCGACTTCGGCGACGTCATTTACAAAATAGCCTCCAACACTCTACTCAACAAATTTGATGCAGTCTATCACAGTGCCATCCGTTTTGTCACCAAAGCCCCATATACTACCCACCACTGCGACCTGTACGCTCTCGTTGGCTGGCCCTCGCTTCATACTCGTCGCCAAACCCACTGGCTCCAGGTCATCTACAAGACCCTGCTAGGTAAAGCCCCTCCTTATCTCACCTCGCTGGTCACCATAGCAGCACCCACCTGTAGCACGCGCTCCAGCAGGTATATCTCTCTGGTCACCCCTAAAACCAATTCTTACTTTGGCCGCCTCGCCTTCCAGTTCTCTGCTGCCAATGACTGGAATGAACTGCAAAAATCTCTGAAACTGGGAAACACTTATCCCCCTCACTAGCTTTAAGCACCAGCTGTCAGAGCAGCTCACAGATTACTGCACCTGTATATAGCCCATCGATAATTTAGCCCAAACAACTACCTCTCCCCCTACTGTATTCATTTATTTATTTTGCTCCTTTGCACCCCCATTATTTCTATCTCTACTTTGCACATTCCTCCACTGTAAATCTACCAATCCAGTGTTTATTTTTTATTTTATTTTTTACCTGCTATATTGTATTTACTTCGCCACCATGGCCTTTTTTTTGTTGTTGCCTTATCTCACCTCATTTGCTCACATTGTATATAGACTAATTTTTCTACTGTATTATTGACTGTATGTTTCTTTTACTCCATGTGTAACTCTGTGTTGTTGTACGTGTTGAACTGCTTTGCTTTATCTTGGCCAGGTCGCAATTGTAAATGAGAACTTGTTCTCAACTAGCCTACCTGGTTAAATAAAGGTGAAATATATATATATTTTTTTAAAGACATTGGGGTGAAGCATCAGCGCACCTGTGTCCTGATGGTCCTGTTGTGTCTGGTTATGTTGACGTAGTGGGGGTATCCATCTGCCAGGTTCCTGAAGGACAACTGGTACTTGTGGGTAATCAACCCCAACCTATACCTCATGTCTAAGGTTCCTGTGGAGGGATGGGGCAACAATACACTCCACAGTTCATAACGTAAGGCATTACAACATTATATTTCCATTAACTATTGTGAGGAGTATGGCTTGTGGCTGCTTCACGTGATGCATCGTCGTCTCTACCTTCCTGACCTTTGTGCTGTTTTCTGTGCCCAATAATGTTTGTACCATGTTTTGTGCTGCTACCATGTTGTGCTGCTGCCATGTTGCGTTGCTACAATGTTGTTGTCATGTTGTGTTGCTACCATGCCGTGTTGTCATGTGTTGCTACCATGCTGTGTTGTCATGTGTTGCTACCATGCTGTGTTGTCATGTGTTGCTGCCTTGCTGTGTTGTCATGTTGTGTTGCTACCATGCTGTGCTGTCATGTGTTGCTGCCTTGCTGTGTTGTCATGTGTTGCTACCATGCTGTGTTGTCATGTGTTGCTGTCTTGCTGTGTTGTCATGTTGTGTTGCTACTATGCTGTGTTGTCATGTGTTGCTGCCTTGCTGTGTTGTCATGTTGTGTCGCTACCATGCTGTGTTGTCATGTGTTGCTGCCATGTTGTGTTGTTGTATGAGAGGTCTCTCTTTATGTAGTGGTGTGTTGTCTCTTGTCGTGATGTGTGTTTTGTCCCCCCCAATTTTTTATTAAAAAAAAATCCCAGCCCCTGCCCCCGCAGGAGGACTTTTGCCTTTTGGTAGGCCGTCATTGTAAATAAGAATTTGTTCTTAACTGACTTGCCTAGTTAAAGAAAGAATTCATTTAAAAGATTGTAAAGTACAGTGATATATTTTTGTCCAAGTCCTATCTTGCTTTGTGTTTCCACTCAAATAAATGGGATGACTAAAGAACATACCACAGGAGGTTGGTGGCACCTTAATTGGGGAGGACAGGCTCCTGGTACTGTATGTTCCACAGGAGGCTGCTGAGGGGAGGACGGCTCATAATAATGGCTGGAAGTTTGCAAATGGAATGGCATTCCACTGATTCCACTCCAGCCATTATTATGAGCCGTCCTCCCCTCAGCAGCCTCCTGTGGAACATACAGTAATCCAACTTCAATCAGTGACAGTAACATTTTCATTCAAAAGCCAGTTCAACCGAACACTCTCTGCCTTGAATCTTAACCATAATCAACCATAATGTTAAAGCGCTCCTCCCTGCCGAGCGTTCCTACCATCTTTCTTCAGGATGACAGCCATGTAATCCTGGACGAAAGAGCTTATGTAGAGCAGTACAGCCGGGGTCTGGAAGGTACTGAAGCTGAACTCTATCTCATCACTGGTGTCGTTGTAGCCCAGGCTGAAGTTGTGGTAGTGGGGGTCCAGCCAGTTAGCCCACCACTCCTCATTGGTCGTAGGCTTCTTTCTGATGTTGTAGCGCAACCACGAGCCTATCTCAAAGTAGGCCCCGATGTCTAAGGGGGTACAAACAGGATCAAGTTGAGCCAAATGCCTGTCAAAATAACACTGTCAAAATAAATCATGGTTTCTGTAACCCAGTATGCTTAAGGCCGTCGTAGTGATTCTGGGGCTCCATGAATAACCGAGGTAACCCAACCGGTGTGGAGCTCACCTTTGTGGCAGTAGAATCCGTCGAAGGCAGTGTTGCCGCAGTCACAAGTGTAGGCGGCGTAGCCCTCGATACACTGGGCGGCGTTTCGACACGGTATGGTCGCGTTCAGACACTGGCCCGTACAGTTCCGCCGTATACCCTGTTCTTCATTCGCTTTGCCTTCCAAGTCAAGGGTTACACCGTTCATTCGTAACCCTCGGAGACAGCCCAGGAATGGCCACAGCGTGCGATTGGCTGCGCCTGGATATATTGGGACACCGTCAGTAAATCATCACATTGCAAAGTAGAGCATTTTGGATTAATAGGAATAAATAAGTGTTTGTTATAAGAACAAAAAAAAGTATGTTTCCCGTGTGCTGTAGTGCCCATCGACACTTATAGGAGTGGACTACATCAACCAATGGGAGAAGTCCAAAATCCTTGTCGACCACCACCCCACCATTCCCAGCCCCAGCAGCCAAGTGACGTACCCACGAGGAGAGGGTGAGTGAACTCCATGGTGACAAAGGTCTGGCCAGGGAAGCGTCTCACAGCCCATGGCTGGTAGTCCACCTTGATCCTGGCTAACTTCACGTTGAGCTCTGCCTGGACAAAGTGCCACTCATTGTCGTTTAGAGGCACCGGCGAGCGTAGCGTCACATTGAGGATGCCATCTCCCACCATGAATATGAAGACCAGGTTCTGGGTGGCTGGGAGAAGGATGAAGAAGAGACAAAACAGAAAGAGGGATGAAATATATTATAGAAATAAATACCGGAAAATATTGATAATATCATTTGTAAACCTTTTCATTCATCAAGTTATTAGAAGTTCCATTGCAAAAAAAACATTTTGAAAATTGTAATTCGGGAATTATGTTTCCTGCCTTTGTCCCATGTGGCTCAGTCGGTAGAGCATGGTACTTACCATGCCAAAGGTTGTGGGTTTGATTCCCGCTGGGGCCACCCATATGTAAATTGTATACATGCATGACTGTAAGTAGCTTTGGAGAAAAGCCTCTTTTAAATAGTGTATATTATATGCCTTTATATGATTCACACTAGGTAATCTGTGGTAATTTACTGTTGAGCTCAATGCGTATGAAGTTACGGAGCCAGTCATCTGAGTTCTCCAAGAAGACTCCGTGGGGGCGGTAGGTTTTAAAGTGGAAGGAGATGTCGACGGTGCTGCCTGGCCTGAAGGTGGGGAACTCGATATAGGTGGGCTTGGTGAAAGATATGGTATTCCAGATGCTCCCTGTGAGGACAAAGAGGCCATGAGATCCAAACCAGAACCACGATAAACAATCATTTGACAAATTATATACCGCAGAATGGTTTTACTACAACTCACTGTCGCCGTGGCAACGTAGGGGCCCGAGGCTGATGTGGGCCTTTGACCCCGTCCTGTTGGTGTCCCCCACCACCACCTTCCTCACTGGGAGGTGGTCCTTCCACATCAGATAGCCCTTGTCTGAGTACCTGCACAACAGGTTCCATTTGTACAGTAATGTATATCAATCTATGGAAACACTTTTCTAAAAGTTATAGAAAAGAGTCTTTCAAATCCTTTCTCTCTCACCATTGGCGGTAGTCAGCGTCACAGTTACAGTGAAACCTGGCGTCAGTGCAGGTCTGGTTGATAGCACAGCCACACTTCCCACTCTCAGGGAAAGCCCCGCCCCAGTACTCGTGACTCTCGTTATTTCGACCAATCCAGAAACTGTAAGGTCTCCCATCTGAATGACATGACAATAGAGCAAAGGAATGTGATTATTATGATTGAATCATTGAAATGTTCTATGATATATATACAAATAGGTACAGATTCAGGTGCTTTCAATAGCTACCACTGCCCATAGAGCCTAACCAGTCCTACTCACTGGGCGTGTTGAGGATGCGTGACTTGTAGCAGGAGTAGTCGATCCACTGTTCACAGTACATGGAGGTGTTGGCCAGTGCTGTGACATCGTCCCAGGAGGCATTCCAGTAGTTGACGTCTCCTATGTAAGGACGGTCCACCGTGCTACCGGTCACCTTGATGCCGTCGATACGGTCATGCATCACTATCGTCCATGCCTTGTCGGCTTTGTCAACAGACAAGGAAGGGGTTGAAATTAAAGGGTAAAAATGTATGATTGTGTAAGTGAGAAAGAGAGAGAAAACTAGCGAGAGACAACGTGAGAGAAAGCACATCGACTACTGAGGAATCTGTTTCCAGAGATCTGATATTATCACAGACAGCTCTAACGCAGTAGACCCTGACGAATCTAAGGGATCTAAGGGAAGCCAGTTACTCACATTTCATCGTGCAGTACACCTCGAATGGTTTCAAGGGTCCGCTCAGGTCCGGGTCTATGGTATAATTCCCTGACCAGGATTTACCAGTAAGTCTGTAGGCCTCACACGACTCTTTGTAGACCGCTGTTGGGGAAGAGAGGAGCAGAAGTCGTATCTTAACTTACACCAGCAAGGTTTTAAGGATGACATGGGTCTGTCTCACACTGCCGCAGTATATAGGCCTCAACAAACTGCTTGTTACACTGGTGAGGTTACGACAACATGCTGTCTGTCATTAGTACTCGCAAACAACATTAGGCTCTCTCAGGAAATACTCACACATATGGCACACCTCCCCTTTGTAGCCTGTGTTCTCACACAGACAAATGAAGTCATCCCAGGACTGGATGCATCTTCCCTCATGTTCACAGGGGTTTGGAGTACATCTAGAGAGCACACCATGCAGGAGTGTGGGTAAAAGTCAAATGGGGCATGTACAGTGCATTCGGAAAGTATTCAGACCCCTTGACTTTTTCCACATTTTGGTACGTTACAGCCTTATGGATTAAATTATTGTTTTCCCTCAATAATCTACACACAATACCACATAATGACAAAGTGAAAATCATTTTTTAAAACATTTTTGCAAATGTATTGCAAATAAAAAACAGAAATACCTTATTTACATAAGTATTCAGACCCTTTGCTATGAGACTCAAAATTAAGATCTGGTGCATCCTGTTTCCATTGATCATCCTTAAGATGTTTCTACAGTTTGATTGGTAAATTCACTTGTGGTAAATTCAATTGATTGGACATGATTTGGAAAGGCACACACCTGTCTATATAAGATCCAACAGTTAACAGTGCATGTCAAAGCAAAAACCAAGCCATGAGGTCAAAGGAATTGTCCGTAGAGCTCCGAGACAGGATTGTGTTGAAGTACAGATCTATTTCTGCAGCATTGAAGGTCCCCAAGAACACAGTGGCCACCATCATTCTTAAATGGAAGAAGCTTGGAACCACCAAGACTTCCTAGAGCTGGCCGCCCGGCCAAACTGAGCAATTGGGGGAGAAGGGCCTTGGTCAGGGAGATGACCAGGAATCTGATGGTCACTCTGTCAGAGCTCCAGAGTTCCTCTGTGGAGATGGGAGAACCTTCCAGAAGAACAACCATCTCTTCAACACACCAACAATCAGGCCTTTATGGTAGAGTTGCCAGACGGAAGCCACTCCTCAGTAAAAGGCACATGACATCCCGCTAGGCGTTTGTGAAAAGGCACCTAAAGGACTGTCAGACCATTAGAAACAAGATTCTCTGGTCTGATGAAACCAAGATTGAACTCTTTGGCCTGAATGCCAAACGTCACGTCTGGAGGAAACCTGGCACCATCCCTATGGTGAAGCATGGTGGTGGCAGCATCATGCTGTGGGGATGTGCAGCGACGCTCCCATTCCAACATGACAGAGCGTGAGAGGATCTGCAGAGAAGAATGGGAGAAACTCCCCAAATACAGGTGTGCCAAGCTTGTAACGTCATACCCAAGAAGACTCTAGGCTGTAATCGCTGCCAAAGGTGCTTCAACAAAGTTGGGTCTTAATACTTATGGAAATGTGATATTTCATTTTAATGTATTTTTTGCAAAATATTCCAAAAACCTGTTTTTGCTTCATCATTATGGGGTATTGTGTGTAGATTGATGAGGAGGAAAAATGATTTAATACATGTTTTGAAGAAGTCTGTAATACAACAAAATGTGGAAAAGGTCAAGGGGTCTGAATACTTTCTGAATGCTCTGTACACAAAACATCTCTTTCCATGACATAGACTGACAAGGTGAATCCATGTGAAAGCTATGATCCCTTATTGATGTCACCTGTTAAATCCATTTCAACCAGTGTATATGAAGGGGAGGAGACAGGTTATCAAAGGATTTTTAAGTCTTGAAACAATTGAGATATATGGATTGTGTGAGCCATTCAGAGGTTTGATAAAATATTTAATTGCCTTTGAACAGGGTATGGTAGTAGGTGCCAGGCGCACCGGTATGTATCAAGAACTGAAAAGCTGTTGGGTTTTTCACAGTTTCCCATGTGTTTCCCCATCTCCCCTAATCTGCATCGGATGCACTCATAAATGCATTGCTACTGACAGAATGTTTCAGAAATACTGTATCAAGTTATGATGCTGTGTGCATTTCATCAAATGTTCGCAGTCAAACAACCAATAATACTGCACAACTCCTAAATTGAACTCTGGTGTGTTTACCGCCTTAGTTCGGATAGTTTGGACTGGTTTCCTTAGTTCAGATAGTTTGGACTGGTTTCCTTAGTTCAGATAGTTTGGACTGGTTTCCTTAGTTCAGATAGTTTGGACTGGTTTCCTTAGTTCAGATAGTTTGGACTGGTTTCCTTAGTTCAGATAGTTTGGACTGGTTTCCTTAGTTCGGATAGTTTGGACTGGTTTCCTTAGTTCGGATAGTTTGGACTGGTTTCCTTAGTTTGGATAGTTTGGACTGGTTTCCTCAGTTTGGATAGTTTGGACTGGTTTCCTTAGTTCAGATAGTTTGGACTGGTTTCCTTAGTTCGGAGAGTTTGGACTGGTTTCCTTAGTTCGGAGAGTTTGGACTGGTTTCCTTAGTTTGGATAGTTTGGACTGGTTTCCTTAGTTTGGATAGTTTGGACTGGTTTCCTTAGTTTGGATAGTTTGGATTTGTGTGAATACTCTATCCGCACTAGGCCGCACACTAAACAATGCACCGTGGTTTGCTCAAAAAGGCTAGTCTCGGTCCGATTAAATTTGTACCATGGTGTGGTTCTTGAAGGTGAGAACGCAGTACCGACCAAATAGCGAAAAAAACAGAGTCGGGCAGTATTATTGGTTGTTTGACTGCGAGCATTTGATGAAAAGCACACAGCATCATAACTTGAGATATTTGAAACATTCTGTGAATACCAGAGCATTTTTCGAGAGCATTCGATGCAGATTAGGGGAGACGGGGGACTATAACGGAGATATACAGTAGGATACTGAACATAGGCTATTCATGTTGTAGTTAGAGCGGTTATTGCGCTGTTTCATCGCACATGTTGTTGGAAGACAAAAGAAAAAAATAATATGAAGATTGGGGCACACAAGTGATGCTTGATGACAATCATAGATGGATTTAACGTGAGCATTTTTGTCCAATAAATAAATGGCTTACATGGACACGTGGTTTTGGTTAGGAATTTTTGTTTGTTTGATATTTGGAAATGTGAAACCAACCGAACCAAATGGGGAAAAAATGCAACGTAACAAATAATCGAACTCTGATTCGAACTATAGCTCAAAAACTATGTGTGAAAATACTCTTAAGCACCAGGAAACCGGGAAGACTCTGAACCACCAAGGTTGACTGTGCCACAGACATAGTCATGCTGATGCCCTCGTGAAACAGAGCAGGCACCAGGAAAGTATCATAAATCACAAAGCAGATGAATATGTAACATACTGACGTAAGCATGTGACGAGAATACATACTAGTAAACAATGCGTTTTGAACACAATGGTCTTTGCACATGATTTTGGAGAGAAAATGGCCTTCCTCCCAAATATTTTTCATATAAAAGGAGGGGAGAAGTGGAGGAGGAGAAAGGATTGATTGTAGAAAACTGTGGACTGAGGTTCAGCGTTACGCGACATCACATTGACATTTTTCTAAAATGTTGATCTCGCAAACGTTTTGCAGTGAGAGAGGTTACGTGGCGCAGCCGTCAAAAAAAAATCGTTATATCATATACCTAGGATATCATAACAAGGATCCTACTCTGATGTAAATAATCCTCCCTGTCCAGGCAGACGCATTCAACTGAGCATAGCCCCTGTCATCTCCTGGAGGTGTCTGAGTGTTATAAGTCCCACGTCTGCCATGGGGGCTGAGATGAGAGGCCTTCTCAGAATGATTCATCTCTATAGCAATGAGCCTTGACTCTGTCTGTCACAATGGTCCATCGGGAATCAGGATGGAACATTCCAACACTATCTCTGCACTCCACTGATATTACAAGGCTGAGTATAGCGTTTAGAATTCATCCAATCAGATGACCCATGGATTCAACATGGATACTGTATGTAACCTTTGCCCTTGTGCTACTACTGTCTAGCCCAGGCCTGGGCAAAGGCCAGCCCGGGGCCGTATGCAGCCCACGACCTGATTCAATACGGCCCGCGGAATCATGCTCAGATAACATAAAGAATTTGCGATAGTAAAGTTTTGAAAAACGTATTTGTTATTCAAATTAAAAGCCCAATGAATACTTGCTTTTGTGTAATGATTTAACTCCCACCGCTTGTGGGACATTTATTTTGAAGGCACGTATAAAATAACAACTGCACGAGAACAGACAGTGACTGACACACACGTCACAGTTACAAATAGTAGCAAGCTAGAAATTGAGCAAAGAAAATGATTTTTTTAAAGATTTCAAAGAAAAGGTAAGTAGACAATGAATGTAGGGTGTTCCAGCAAGAGTGGACATCGAAAAATTTCTTATTGAGATATCAGGGAAAACTGTGTGCTTAGTGTGCAAAGAGAGCATAGCTGTCTTGAAAGACTACAACTTGTCCCGACACTTCCAGACGAAGCATGCAGAGAAATATAGGAATATGTCTTCTGAGCAGAGGGCAAGTGCATCGAAAGAGTTGCTTTCTCAGTTGCAAAAGCATCAAGGACTTTTCACAAAACTGCATTCATCAAACGACAGAATTGGGAGAGCTAGCTATGTACTGTCCCACAATATTGCTAAACATAGCAAGCCATTCGCTGAGGGCAAATTCATTCAAGAATGTTTAATTGACTCTGCAGCAATACTTTGCCCCGACAAGAAAGAGCCGTTTGAAAATGTTTCCCTGTCAAGACAAACAGTGACACGGCGTGTTGAGGACATCGCAGAGAATATGAAAAACAGTTGAAAGACAAGGTAAAGGATTTCACATATTTCCCCTTGGCCCTGGATAAGAGCAGTGATGCATGTGACACGACGCTGTTGTTGATATTCTTACCAGGCTTAAGCCCAGACTTTGAAATTACAGATGAGCTTGCTTCAGTGCAGTCAATGAAGAGTTATCCAGTGTGACCACTGATGGGTGCCCAAACTTGACAGGAAAAAATAACGTTGGCCTTTTGAAAAGGATACAAAATCAAGTAGCTGAGCTGAACCCAGATCAGAAAATTATTGCATTATTCATCGGGAGGTGCTCTGTAAATGTGTTCTGAAAATAAGCTATGTTGTGGATACAGTCCCTAAAGTGCTAAACTTCTTAAGAGCAAAATCTTTAAACCCCAGGCAGTTTGTCACACTGTTGGAAGAGACAGAGTCGGGTCATGCAGATCTCCCCTACCACACAAACGTGAGATGGCTGAGTTTGGGGAAGGTGTTTGAAAGGGTGTGGAACCTGAAGTCAGAGATTGCTGAGTTTTTGCAAATGAAAGGATAACATGTGGATTTCCCTCAACTGCAAGATAAAGAATGAATGGCTGATTTTGCCTTCACCGTGGACATCATGGCCCTCATGAATGAACTGAATTCTAAACTACAAGGGAAGGGCCTTTTTTCACATCAGATGTACAGCCTATAAGGGCACAAGGCGAGACCCAGACGCAGATGGTTTGAGTCTTTGATATTTATTACATCCAAAAGGGGTAGGCAAGAAAATGGTCTTGGACAGGAAAAAGGTCAAAACCAGTTCAGAGTGTGGCAGGCAGGCTCAAGGTCAGGTGGGTACAGAGTCCAGGAAACAGGCAAGGGTCAAAACCAGTTCAGAGTCCAGGAGGTACAGTGTGGCAGGCAGGGTCAAGGTCAGGTGGGTACAGAGTCCAGGAAACAGGCAAGGGTCAAAACCAGTTAAGAGTCCAGGAGGTACAGTGTGGCAGGCAGGGTCAAGGTCAGGTGGGTACAGAGTCCAGGAAACAGGCAAGGGTGAAAACCAGGAGGACCAGTAAAAGAGAATAAAAGGAAGGCGCATGGGAAACCCACACCAGTTGACTTCCACATACAAGATGAACTGGCACAGAGAGACAGGAAACACAGGGATAAATACACCAGGGATAACAAGCGACACCTGGAGGGGGTGGAGACAATAACAAAGACAGGTGAACCTGATCAGGGTGTGACACAGCCTTGTCAAAGCCTTCAAGGGAAGATTACTCATCCTGACCCGCCAAGTAGAAGCCAACAATCTCACCCACCTTCCGACACTACTAGTCTGTTCCCTATCAGATGACCAGCGGGAGAAGTATACATCTCTGCTACATGCTTTAAACTTTAAACTGCTTTAAACTGTGAGTTTGGTTGGTTTCCTCTCCTTTCACCTTCAATGTGGATAACGTTCCCACTGACCTGCAACTTGAGCTTATCGATCTTCAGTCTGATGCAGTGATTGGAGAACTATACAAAACAATGTCACTGACAAGGTTCTATGCATCTCTTGATGAACAAAACTTTCCAAAGTTTAGGAGTCATGCTCAGAAGATGTTTGTACTGTTTGGGTCAACCTATGCATGTGAACAGACATTTTCAGTGATGAAATATAACAAGTCAAGGCACAGCTCATGCACAGTGTGCTATTCCCTCTGTGTAGTTCATTGACTGTTTAATAAAGAAAATAGCTACCAAAAGGGGAACATGGATGTGATTTACTTCTGTGCATGTTAAAAAAGTAAAATAAGTAGCATATTTGGACGTGATTTACAGTAGATATATCTGTCAATACAGTCATACACATGAAGTATGATGGCAAAAATATATTATGTTGCCTTCCATGGAAAATAATTGCCCAGGCCTGGTCTAGCCTGTTGCAAACAAACCATTTCACCATAGTATCTTAGTCTGTGCCCCTCCCCCTCTGCCAACCTCCTCCTCCGTATATATGTCTCTGATGCCCCCCCCCCCCCCCCCCCCCCCCCCCCCCTGCTCTGTCACTGATGCCTCCTACCTGTCAGTGATACCACAGGTGCCCAACAACAGTTCAGCGTAGCGTCCCCAGCGTCGCTGCAGGATGATGTCGATGTCCACCGGCTCGTTGTCGATAAAGATCTGCTGCATGCAGCCGTGGAAGTGGTTCAGCTTGGTCTCACACTTCCTGATCGTGTTGTTAGTCTTCGGACACCCTGAGGACCAAAGCACAGAGGGAGGTGTGAAGATATGTTCCTATTGGGTTGTTATTTTGATAGTGAGAACATCAAAATGGTGGCTAGCGGTTAAGAGCGTTGGGCCAGTTACGGAATGGTCACTGGTTCAAATCCCCAAGCTGACTAGGTGATAAAATCTGCCGATGTGCCCTTGAGCAAGGCACTTAACCCTAATTGCTCCTGTAAGTCGCTCTGGAGAAGAGTGTCTGCTAAATGACAAAAATAAATATAAACAAATGATGTAGATGAACAGTGTTCTGTATAAGAGCAAAAGTAGTGCACTATAAATGAAATTGGGTGCCATTACGTACCCCAGGTCTGGTCAACAGCTTACTTCCAGTGGTTGCTATTGTAATGTATGTTGATGTTGGGAACAGTAAAGTCAAGAGCCAGAACAGGTGTGGTGAACAGCTCACCTCCAAAGAAGTAGCGGTCCCCTGTGCGGACAGTGAAGGGGTTGGTGATTTTCAGGGGAGAGCCCTCCTCCTCATCTATGGTGATTGACAGTAGGTTGTCCCTGGCTGCTACGTCTACCGTGTGCCAGAAACCGTCATTCAAACGGTAACCTGAAAAGGAGAACAAACAGAAACAATATTATAACATCTTTAGATGTAATGAATGAGCAATCGGTATGAATACAATATAATACAGTATTCATTTGCCAAACCTGCCTCTTCCACCCTCTCAACAAATGTTCTGCCCATTACTTATAATTTATAGAAGGGTAAGAATTAATTCATTAACGAGGCAGGGTGAGTTCAGTTCCACATTTTGGCTCACCTGCTGCGAACTGTAGTTTCTTCTTGCCTGGCTGAAAGAGCGTGACATTGACCTGTCCCTCACTCAGGCCCAGCTCCAAGGCTCCCAGGTCGTCAGCGAAGCGTGTAAACATCAGCAGGCCTGTGTAGTCCCAGGAACGGAACTTAAACTTCACAAACATCCGAGGCTTCCTGAAGAACCCAGGCACCTGCAGGTAGTTGTTGGGCCCGGCGAAGGTCATGGGTTTCCACAGGATGTCACGGCACGCGTAGTGCATCTTTTTCTGAGGAAAAACAACACGAGGTACGAGGAAGAAATCATTGCATTTACAACAAACTACAAAGAAAGATTAGCAACCTCACTGTAGGTCACAGGTAACGTGTGTGTGTGTGTGTGTGTGTGTGTGTGTGTGTGTGTGTGTGTGTGTGTGTGTGTGTGTGTGTGTGTGTGTGTGTGTGTGTGTGTGTGTGTAGGAAAACGAGTACGTGATACAGAGGTGAAGTCTGGTGAGAAGCTACACCTGCCGAGGGATGCGTATCTCAGGCTCCTGGTCCTGGGCCATGTTGATGACGTTGATCCCGTTGATAAAGACGTTCTCCAGGCAGCCACGGAAGTTAGGAACCTCTGGGAGGTGGGGCACATTGGGCTCAATCACTCCGCCCACATACATCTAGGAGAGTACCAGCAGAGGAATGACTTGGATACATGTACCCTTATGATCAATGGAATATTATACTCAAAGGCACACATTTATTTGTAGGTTTAGATCATGTGTATATCATCAAAGTACACCCTGAATGACTAGCAGGCGCCAGGTAAATAGTAGGCTGATCCCTGTCTATGACCATTGACCCCTTCAATGACCGCTTCATTCCTGTCATTATGGACCACTGTCACACGCCTGACTCCAAACACACCAGGCCCCCTATCTTCTAATGTTCAACAACAAAAAACATGTCCAGACATGTCTAGTTCTATGACCAACCTGAGTGTCCAGGTCTATGTAGGTGAAATCTCCTTTGCTAATGGCCGTCTCAGTGTGGGCGTCCACTGTGAAGTTGACCTGTCGACCGTAGCGCTTGATGGTGACGTAATGCCAGTGCTGGTCATCTAGTATGTTGCCAACGGTCATTGTGGTCCGACCGTCCACCTGGTTGACCGTACTGCTTCCTTTAATAGGAGAACGGAAATGAATGACGTAAGAATTTGATAGGATGATGGGAGTACTGCTGGGTAAAACTCACTCAATAATCAAGCTCGCTATAGTTCGCTGTAGTTTGCTACAGTTCAAGCTATAGCTATACTGTAGGCCGTTTAGCAGATGCTTTCATCCAAAGCGACTTACAGTTACAGCGTGTATACTTTTTTCTATAAATGTTTCCTTTAGAGAAGGTGGAGCTGAAGTAATGGCTATACCAACCTGAGTTCTCCTCACAGATACAGAAGCCTAATGTCTGCTTCAGCAGTAATGGAGGATTGACAGGGACATTCACGCCTTGTTTTTCATCCAGTAAAAATAATTCAATCTAATCTAGGAAACTGAACCCCTTAAACCATATCCCAGCCTATCAGATTCTATAATCACCCGACAACATGAATATTTATGTTCCATTAAGCATTTCATTGTATCCTGTATCTTGTGTTTATGACAATAAACTGATTGAATTTCCTTTGACTTCCATTTGTTTCGATTTGATCCTTCACAGACCAACTGGTCAGAGTGCTTCTTTGGTGTCCTCCACCCATGTCTCTGCCCAGCCGCACCCCACGCATTCCAGCTGATCCTACCTAGGCCGATGGTGAGGACGAGGCGTCCTTTCCTCAGCTCCAGGGACAAGATGTCTCCCTGGACTCCCTCACTGTGTAGCAGCAGCCCGTCCTGCTCCAGGGTCTTAAAGTTCACGGCAAAATGGTCCTGCAGGGTCCGGAACCTCTTCCCTGGGAACATGAAGGCCACCGAGTCGTCCCCGTTCATCTGCATCACGTAGGAGTCTGGCCGAGAAAGAAAGGGGAAGTGGTTAGATGTTAGAGGTCGAATGGCACATTTGTGATCCTATGAAGATTCAAATGGTTGAGAGGCTCAAAAGTGTTCCTGTGATATGGTGTAGATGGATGTTTGATAGGTACTGTTTGACATTGGTGTCATTGAGTTGTTTGTTACTGACTGTCAACTGTGTTCATTGCATGACTGTTGAGCGTGCTATCTTGAGATTTCGAAGAAGACTCCTACAGCAAATTATAGTTACACTGATTCTGAAAGATGTCCTCACCATAAGCACAGCCAAACACCTCCAGCCTGACGCCAATCTTGCCTCCATTCTCTGTGTTCCACCCCAGGGGCAGGAGGCGGATGTGTTTGGCTGTGAAGGCATAGTGGAACACATTCCTCTTCACCTGGTGGTAGTTCCAGTTCCCAGGCATCGTCTGTGCACAGCAGAGGGAGAGAGAGAGAGGGAAAGAGAGATGATTTATATATATATATATATATGAGAGAGAAGAAGAGTTATTCATTCACTAATAAACAGATGAAAACAGATTAGTGTTGTCAGATTCTCTCACTGAGGGATAATGTGGTAATGTTGTCTCTAACTGTTACTTGGTGAACATTTCTAACATGAAATCAAACAACCCACTGGGAACACGCTGGTTGAATCAACGTTGTTTCCATGTTATTTCAATGAATTTCAATGACATTACATTGAAACAACGTGGAATAGACATTGATTTGAAGTCTGTGCCCAGTGTGAACAGACTGCCAAGGATTACATTTGAATGACAGTTTTTTTTTTTTACCTGACAGACCCCAACCTAAATGGATAGTTCACTCAAATGTCATAATTTAATCATCTTCCTACCAGTCACTCTTAGCCTGTAGACAACTTTCAAACTGAGAGCAAATAATAAATCATTTAACCCCCCCCCCCCCCCTCTCCCCTCCCTACCGAGTTCCCTCCTTTCATAACGTAGGGCGTCCAGGAGTCGGGGCGGTCACCATAGAGAAGGGTGTACTTGGTGACCCAGTCATAGGAATTGAAGGTGCCCTGGGTGGCGATGGCCTGGATGCGGTACTTCCTCTTCAGATCAATCTGCAGCCAGGGCTGTCGGTCCCGGGGGGATGGGGACCAGCCACTGCTCCCTGGAGGAGGAACGCAACACACCCACGTCATCAACCAGAACTCACACTGACTTCATTACACACACATAGAGATAGGCAATATTCACACACTGGCCATGCACACACACACACACACACAGT
The DNA here is from genome assembly GCF_002021735.2 of Oncorhynchus kisutch. Taxonomy (NCBI): domain Eukaryota; kingdom Metazoa; phylum Chordata; class Actinopteri; order Salmoniformes; family Salmonidae; genus Oncorhynchus; species Oncorhynchus kisutch. The sequence continues at coordinate 54,595,386 of NC_034183.2, forward strand.
TCTCATCACACTGAATACACACATACTGTAGATAATAGGCAATATACACAACATAAATCATCCAGTCACATACACAACACCAAATAGTCTACATAAAGACATAAAACAACAAATTAATCAATGAAGTAGAAAACTAACCATACAATTTGGCAAAGTTGGCCGAGTACAAAAAGTTATATCTGGAAGAGGCCAAGAAGGAGTTGGCATAGAGCGAAGATACCAAGGGATCAACACATTCATCTAGAACAAAAGATGAGAGAGAAGAGGCGGTTAAACACAGAGATTACAGTAATACTCAGACTACACAATACATCATTCTCCAAAACCGTTCAAATCACACGATAACAGCAGGGATTTCAGCTGAACAGAACCCAGCGTGGTTTAGTGGTGCCTCTCCTCACACAGATAAGAGACAGACGTTGGATTGCAACTAATTAGGCACTGCATAATCTGTCCTGTAGCTGGGTCACAAGCTATGAACATTCAACAAGTCTGATTTAGGGGCAGGAAAATAAAAGCACAGACTAATTAGGCCTCTCTGTGGTGTGCAGTAATAACCCTTCCACAATATGACCTCCCATCTGCACAGTGCACGGTGCAGTCATCTGTAATGCTACAGTGTAAAATGTCTCCTTAAGATGAATCTAATCATCAATCCTCCCAGATAAAGATGCAGAGACCTAACTAATGTCTTTATTTCAGCAGTAATGGATGGTGGATTGAGTCAGGCATGAAACCAGAAGCCAGTAAGTATTTTTTGCACTGTGCCGGTGAGATGAATGATCGTCATCAAGAAGAGAACCTCCAACCGTCCCCTTTTTATTGAGCTAAAGAAATAAATGGAATATGCAGAGGGCTTTCAGCTTTGCAAACACATTTGGAAATGAACGGTGTGTGTGTGTGTGTGTGTGTGTGTGTGTGTGTGTGTGTGTGTGTGTGTGTGTGTGTGTGTGTGTGTGTGTGTGTGTGTGTGTGTGTGTGTGTGTGTGTGTGTGTGTGTGTGTGTGTGTGTGTGTGTGTGATCATCTGTTTTGCCTGAAATAGTATGCAGTTAATGATACTGACTGTCTCTCAGGGAGATAGCTGGTGTTATTCTATGGGTGCCTAGTGGACAGATAGCAGCAAAATAAATCAGAGATGTTCCCTCATCGTCTCATCAACCGTCTGTCTCATCCGCCATCCCCCCTCCTTGATAAATACCCTCAGCAATTAGGAATCACTATAATTCTGCCTAATCTTGTCATTGGCACAGATAAACCCACTATGTCCTCGCCACGGTCACTAGAAAACACTGCCTTATCTTCTGCAATGTCATAACATGTCTGTTACTCCTCCGCCCAGCTCAGAGTCATGTAGATAGAGGAATAGATGGACAAACAGGCTGAGAAGATGGAGAGAGAGAAAAAGCCAAGGGGGGAAAGAAAGAGAGCACCAAATCTCACAGTATAAAACCTGGGGAGCCCAGGGAGACGTTCGCAGGGAGACGTTCGCAGGATTAGTATTCAGGCTGCAGAGGGAGGGAGGGAGGGAAGGAAGATTGGAGGGAGGTGAGTGAGTGAGTGAGGGTATGGACTCATCTTTAGAACACCTCTTGAAGAGGGAGAAAATAAATGGAGACAGGAGCGCCGGAGTGGAAGAGCTCAAAACAGGAACAACTATCAGGGGATAACCTCAGCTGAAGAATGAAACCTTATCTCTGTACTCTCCATACTACCCCACAGTATGTGAGACAGCATCATTGAACTGGTCAGGCAAAACAGTCAGTACACTATGCCACTCACTCTGAGCCTAAACACCTTCCATTTCATTTCCCACTGTCAAAAACAGCAGCGTAGCCTAGTGGTTAGAGCGTTGGACTAGTAACCGGAAGGTTGCGAGTTCAAACCCCCGAGCGTAGCCTAGTGGTTAGAGCGTTGGACTAGTAACCGGAAGGTTGCGAGTTCAAACCCCCGAGCTGACATGGTACAAATCTGTCGTTCTGCCCCTGAACAGGCAGTTAACCCACTGTTCCCAGGCCGTCATTGAAAATAAGAATGTGTTCTTAACTGACTTGCCTGGTTAAATAAAGGTAAATAAATAAAAAATCTGTCACGGGGCCGTGAATGCTGTCATCCAAGGACAAGTCCAATCCGGATGGAAAGAAATCAGCCGAGCCAGAGACATGTGCTGCCTTTGACCTTGAGTGTTATAGTATACTCTCTCTGTCTTGGTATCTGAGTCTGGACTCGGTGACCTTTCTGGCCATGTCCCCTGATCCTCTCCTGCAGACATTACAGGCTGAGAACTCACTGTTAATGAAGTATGTCATGAAGTACAATACTCTGCTGCCTGTTAGTCAAGTCAATGATTCTTCAGCTAACTCCAACAACAAAGCCTATAACTAGCCCTACACTCATAGAAGTTAAAGTTTGTGTTAATTTCCGTGGTGAGCAGTGTAGAGGGCTGTAGAGGGTGGAGAAGAACTACAGGTATTAAAGGCATAAGGAAAGCAGAGAGCTAATAGGACTGCTGGAGGTTAACCCAGGCCTTGCCACTCAACGCCCACTTCCTACTGAAAGGATGCTCTTCTCTCTTCCTCTCCCCCCTCCATCCAACTCCAAACCACCCTCTTCTCTCTCCTCACATCACCTATCCCTCCATCTCACTCAGCACGCCTCTTTTCTCTCTCTCTCTCTCTCTCTCTCTCTCTCTCTCTCTCTCTCTCTCTCTCTCTCCTAAGCCAAAATCATGAGGGAGTGCCTTACCTAACACCTTCCCTCTCTCTTCTTCTCATTTGATCTCTTATCTCAAACACTTCTCAAGTGGGTGTCGCTGTGTCGCAGTTACTAAAAGACATACCCAGAGCTTATCCAGAACATTCCACCCCCCCGCTCTCTTCCTCTTCTTCTCTCTCACTTTTTTTTCTCTCTCTCTCTCCTCTCTCTCCTCTCTCTCTCCCCCTCCATCTCTTTCTCTCTCACCCCCTCTCGATCATGCTACTTCTCCCTCACCCTCTCTCTCCCCCTTCTCTCTCTCTCTCTCCCTCTATCTGTCTCTCTCTCTCTCTCTCTCTCTCGCTCTCATAAATTGTATTTAAGGGCTTTATTGGCATGGGAAACATATGTCAAAATTGCCAAAGCAAGTGAAGTTGATAATAAACAAAAGTGAAATAAACAATACAAATTAACAGTAAACATTACACTCACAAAAGTTCCAAAAGACTAAAGACATGTCAAATGTCATATTATGTGCAAATATGTCAAGTACAAAAGGAAAAATAAATAAACTTAAAAATGGGTTGTATTTACAATAGTGTTTGTTCTTCACTGGTTGCCCTTTTCTTGTGGCAACAGGTCACAAATCTTGCCGCTGTGATGGCACACTGGTATTTCACCCAATAGATATAGAAGTTTACCAAAATTGGATTTGTTTTCAAATTCTTTGAGGGTCTGTGTAATCTGAGGGAAATACATGTCACTAATATGGTCATACATTTGGCAGGAGGATAGGAAGTACATCTCAGTTTCCACCTCATTTTGTGGGCAATGTGCACAGCCTGTCTTTTCTTGAGAGCCAGGTCTGCCTACGCCAGCCTTTCTCAATAGCAAGGCTATGCTCACTGAGTCTGTACATAGTATTGTCTTGGCTTGGCTCAGTTGGCCATAAGTGTGAAGAGCTGCTGCCGGCATATCAGAGATGCTGACGCATCAGTCTAGTGTTACTGTGGGATGGAGAGGCTGCAGGGGGCTGGGGCTGTCTGGACTGACACATCACAATTACTGAGCATATTGAAACAGCCTCCTCCGGACACATCATGCAGTGATAAATGATGTACAGTGTGATGAATATCTCTGCTTTTTCATGGATGATTAGGAGCCAAGAATCCTAATGTTTAATGTTAAATGCCAGAATGTTTTTGTATTGGGGTTGTGTGGCACACAGAGTGGAAGGCAGGCTGGTGCGTGTTCGAGTGCAGACTCTGAATTATTCATAGCCAAAGTCAGGCCTCACAGTGGGGAGTATCTGCCTGGCGACACGGAGGATATGAAAGACATCAAAGCCCCAAAACATCTCATATACAGGACCATCATCCCACAGCATCTTATATCTGTCTAAGAATAGAACCAAACAAAGTTTCCACTGGTGCACCTCTATCCTCCATATCAATTCCTCTCACTCACACACACACACACACACACACACACACACATACACACCACAACACACAACTAGTCTCTGTGAGGACTGGAGATGCATGGGCAGCACACCAAGACTGAACAACACACGTCAGTGCACACACATACAAACAGATACATACATGTTTTCACAGTAATAAACACATACATGCACACACTCCACGGGACTCTGCTGAAGGGAGGACGGCTCATAATAATGGCAGGAACGGAGCACAGGGAATGGAATCAAACACATGGAAATCATGTAGTATTTGATACCATTGCACTGATTCCGCTCCAGTCATTACCATCAGCCCATTCTCACGAATTAAGGTGCCACCAACCTCCTGTGACACACACACACACACACACACAGCAGGGCAGCTGCAAGGGCAGTAGCATAGTAGGCGTGCTCCAGCAATGCTGTGTGTTAGCCCCACCCCAGATGAGCATGTCCCGGGAATGGAGTCTCCGTTTTAATCTGGCTCAGTTCCACTGTGTACCTCACATCCCATCCACAGCAGATGTAGAGTATATGCCTGGCTGCCTGCCTGACTCACAGCCTGAGTCGTGGGCACTGCTCATATGCCTGCCAGCGCCCAGATACACAGGCCGGCAGGCCAAACTACAGGGGGTAAATCACCACAACAACATCACAGTAAACCAGTCAGCTTCCAAACACCGTAGTGTGATACTACACCCCTAATAGCCAGCACTTACAACCAACTTCCCTCAATACTGAAGGCATACAGTAGTAACGCAATAGACCACAGAACAAAATGCCAAATACTCTACTGGTGTAAACACATCTAGAAAAACTGACCCGTGTGGTTACCCCAACACACACATGGATTCTATAAACCCCCCCTAGTTACCCAAAATGGAATCCATGTGAGACCACAACAAAAAATAGACGTCCCACCACATGACCATAACAAGTGTTCACAATGTATTTACACAACCAAATGTACCATACATGGACATACAGACCAACTCACCACAATATCACACCCAAATGTACCATACATGGACATACAGACCAACTCACCACAATATCACACCCAAATGTACCATACATGGACATACAGACCAACTCACCACAATATCACACCCAAATGTACCATACATGGACATACAGACCAACTCACCACAATATCACACCCAAATGTACCATACATGGACATACAGACCAACTCACCACAATATCACACCCAAATGTACCATACATGGACATACAGACCAACTCACCACAATATCACACCCAAATGTACCATACATGGACATACAGACCAACTCACCACAATATCACACCCAAATGTACCATACATGGACATACAGACCAACTCACCACAATATCACACCCAAATGTACCATACATGGACATACAGACCAACTCACCACAATATCACACCCAAATGTACCATACATGGACATACAGACCAACTCACCACAATATCACACCCAAATGCCCCAGATATTTAACTCCCACCTTAATAATCACTCTATCTGATAGTCCAGCAGCGCAGGATAGCCTGCCTGTATGATCCTCTTACACTAACACCGCCACAGCACCAAGAGGGCACTGGGGCACTAAGTATTCACTAGTAATCCCTAATAGAGCCTAGAGAGAGCAAAACAAACTACCTGCCCTGTTTACTGTACTATATGCAGTGATATGAAGTGAAGTAACAATGTTTTTCAGAAGTTTAGACCTTTACACGGTACATCCAAATATCATGGTGTCAGGTGGTCCTAGCCCACCGTCCCCCCTCTCTCCCTCCACCCTCCCTCCCTTTCCATTTCCCTCCCCCTCACCCCATCTTCTTTTTAACTGCTTGGTGAATCACGCTGCAGCCTTTAATTCATTCATGATGAATGCAGTTCAGATCTTCTGAGGTAATTGCTTCGACATTGATGCATGGAAAGAGGCACCACCAAGTTTTTTCCCCCACATGCATCTCAACTCCATCTCCCAATGACCTTGCATGTTATACCCTGCTGTACAACCACGCCAAAAAAAACGACTATTAAAAAACGATATACGTCATTGATCACGGAATTCCTATTAGGATTTTTTTGCCGCGTCATGCGTGTTCCTACATGAAGGGGACGTTTTGCTCGCGGACAGGTGATGAGCACACACTCTGCGAAAGTACTGCAGTGGGGTGGTCCCGCACACGGCTCTAATCATTCCTTTCGCTTTTACAGATAATAAACCACATGTTCAGAGCCATCATTATCACAGGTTGGGATATTCTCTATGTCACGGTGGTAATTTGGCATGACCGTTACAGAGTGCTAGAGAGGTGGGCGGGAAATGAACCATGCGATGCAGAAACTTGCACGCTGGCGCGAGAAAGCACTGCAATGCAGAAAGCCCAGTACGAGACTGTAACCGCCGCGCGCCCTCAGCCCGCAGGAAACATGCCACTTGACTTTCCTCAGAATTCAAAGCAAAAATATATAGAATATGCAACTGTGTAAAACATAACAGCCATCATTAACCCTCATACAATGTTTTGATGATTATTGGTCATTTTATATCAGATGTTCTGCCCTTCAAAGACTAGATGCACCTATTGCCCAGAGGTTTAAGCCACTTCTTTCTTGATTCACATGTTTTTTTACAATGAATCCCTTTTTATGTCAATATTGTTATCGACATGCTGCATATACAGGCTTAGGCTATTTAATTTATCTGAAAGCAATAGGCTAACAAAGGACAAGACACTGACAGAAATGACCATTACTGTTTCACAAGACTTACGTGATGAGCATTCTTGACAACCCCAAAATAAAAGGCTTATGCTCAATATTTTGCAAAACATCCTTTACAGAGGACACGCGTCTCCGCACATGCTATGTTAATTAGATCGTAGATTGTGTTCTCCTATCCACAGGGCACGGTAGCATCCTTTCACCCCCCTTTTCCCAACTTTAACTCGCGCAGTTCCAACTCCTCTTCCCGGGATCTCGGGTAGCCTCTGCCGGGGCGGGGACGCGGATCAGTTAGTGGTGCTGATGCTGCGTTTCACCGAGAGCGCGCACTGCTAGGCTATATTGTATGTAAATTGTTTTTAATAAAGGTCACATATAGGGGACACATTTCCAAGTGATCATTGTGATCACTTTGTGGATGTAAAATACTGGCAACGCGTGCTTTGTCAATGTGACTTCAGTCGATCCTCCAGAATTCTGCGTAGTTTTGGTCCAGAGGAAGGAAGATAGGAAGGAAGGGGTGGGAGAGAAAAACAACTTTTTTTTTGTCCAGCAAGCTACTTCTGACTCTATACGTTTGACTTTGTTGTCAACAGTTCCGCAAATATACATAGTCAGAAGCTTAGTAACCCAGGATTTATGCGATTCGTTTTACCGTCGTAGAATAAGGTTGTTCCTTTCCCGCATCCTTACACTCGTATACTGCTTTGGTTTGGCATCTCCCATATTCCATCAGTGGGCTTGGCATGCGATACTTCTCACCGCCTCGCACTGGTCATAGGCGCACTGAGCCTATCAGAGAGCATCGTCAATTTGGTCAAAAGCCTCTTACTCCCCTGGGACCAGAAGTCTGACGACAATTCTGACATTTATAATGTCTGCCGTTGCTCCCTAATTATGTGGCCGAGAATAATACTGTGCTGTACAAGAGAGAGTAGCCTACAGTACCCTACACCACAACCAGTTATGTGGAGGACTGACCTTCACCTACAATAGGGCCCTGAATAGGTACCAACAAAATTACAAGAGACTGATCATGTGTGGCCCAGGTGAGTGACTGCCAGTTTGTGGCTGATGCTGAGACAGGCAAAGGCAGAGAGGATAGGGTGGGGGCAGGTTGGTAAGATTGACTGGGGGATTTATCTATGACATGGGTGGCACACTGGCCATGAACTAAAAAGGCTTTGGGATTAAGAAGTGGGTTTATGGGACAGCGGGCAGCGGCAGTGTCAGTGCCGGGATGGGGTGAGATTGGACGTCGAGGCCAGTCTGGGATTTGCATTTTCAATCAAATCAGATTGGCATTGTGTAATCTCTCTGCCTCCACCTCCCCCAGTAATACCAAAACATACTATATACCTCTGGAAACGGAATATATGAAGCCTGTACTCTCTAAGAAGATGAGGAGGAGTAATAGCCTAGAGTTGTTTTTCTTCTCACTAATATATAGCACAATCATCTTGGTTTTAAAATGCATGTCACAGTGATTGGATTGGTTCTCTCATCAAAACACTGGTTGGTCAACAACAGTGATAAAAATAGAGTAATGGGCCGTAAAGCCAAGGCAGATTAGGTCAAACCTAAAAGTCCTAAATAAAAAAAATAGCAGACACACAAACGCACGGTTGGACGTACTGCCAAATTCTATAAAACAACGTTGGAGGTGGCTTATGGTAGAGAAATTAACATTCAATTATCTGGCAACAGCTCTGGTGAACATTCCTGCATCCTAAATGTCCCACAGACATCATAACTAAATGTTGCTCCAAGGACGTCATGTGAAACCATCAACATTCCAAAATATGTTTTGAAGGCAATGATTCTGCCTACTGAAATTGACTACTATTTACTTGATCAATGTATTCATTAGTATTAATTTGTATGTATAGCATTAATGAAAATAAAGTCTGTCTAGGATTCGTTGCATTCTTGTGTTATACATCAACTGACCACCAGATGTCCCCTGAGGCTCAATGTTAAAGCTCAGTCCCTGAAGGACGCAGGCTGTGACTGGTGCTGTCCACATCTCACCTTGTCTATTCATCACTGGACTTTAGTCTCCCCCTTGAAAATGTGCCTTTTTACTGACACTAAGAAATGTATGAAAACTGAACACACTGGATGAATAATGTGCAAATAGCTACTGGGTCAATATGCTACTTCAAAATGATTACATATTCCTAAAATGATCATTTTTATAGTTTAGCACTTTTCTCACTCATTCTCTCTCTCTCTTACACACACACACACACACACACACACACACACACACACACACACACACACACACACACACACACACACACACACACACACACACACACACACACACACACACACACACACACACACACACGCACACATTTCCTTTCTCACAGGGAATTCTTGATCAGATTGTACTTTGGCCAGTCCCCGATTGGAGAGTGTCTATTTTCCATATGGGTGCCATTGTACAAGGCAAGGGACGCAAGCTGTGTGTACACACACACACACACACACACACACACACACACACACACACACACACACACACACACACACACACGCATGATCCGGTGATGCAAAGAAGGACCTAGAAAAACTGTAACTGGCCCAATACTATACAGTGGGGCAAAAAAATATTTAGTCAGCCACCAATTGTGCAAGTTCTCCCACTTAAAAAGATGAGAGAGGCCTGTAATTTTCATCATAGGTACACTTCAACTATGACAGACAAAATGAGGGGAAAAAATCCAGAAAATCACATTGTAGGATTTATTTATGAATTTATTTGCAAATTTATTTGCAAATTATGGTGGAAAATAAGTATTTGGTCAATTACTTATTTTCCACCATAATTTGCAAATAAATTCTTTAAAAATTTAACTTTTTTGCCCCACTGTACATGCCAGTCTCTCTCATAAGTATCGCTTCTTGATTTTATGGGAAACAATGTGTTGACACACACACTTACCCCACCATACATGTATTTTCACAGCCCCCAAATCAAGTGAACAGAAAACCTGGCTTTTAAAAACAGATAAAGCAACACCTCACATCACAGCGCCTCTTGCCTGTTTTACCTAAATATTTTGTGTGTATGTACTGATATCTATGTACCTGTTGAGGGGAGGACAGCTCATAATAGTGGCTGAAACGGAATGAATGGAATGGCATGGAAACCATGTGTTTGATGTATTTAATACCATTCCACTGATTCCACTCCAGCCATTACTCCGTGCCCGTCCTCCCCAATTAAGGTGCCACCAACCTCCTGTGGTATGTACTGATATGTATTGTACTGATATGTACTGTACTGATGTGTACTGTACTGATATGTATTGTACTGATATGTACTGTACTGATATGTATTGTACTGATATGTACTGTACTGATGTGTATTGTACTGATATGTACTGTACTGATGTGTACTGTACTGATATGTATTGTTCTGATATGTACTGTACTGATGTGTACTGTACTGATATGTGTTGTACTGATATGTATTGTACTGATATGTATTGTACTGATATGTACTGTAATGATCTGCTGTACTGAAATGTGCTGTACTGAAATGTGCTGTACTGAAATGTGCTGTACTGAAATGTACTGTACTGGTATGTACTGTACTGATGTGTGTTGTACTGATATGTGCTGTACTGATATGTACTGAACTGATATGTGTTGTACTTATATGTGCTGTACTGATAGGTACTGTACTGATATGTACTGTACTGATATGTGCTGTACTGATATGTATTGTACTGATATGTACTGTACTGATGTGTACTGTACTGATGTGTACTGTACTGATATGTATTGTTCTGATATGTACTGTACTGATGTGTACTGTACTGATATGTATTGTAATGATATGTACTGTACTGATGTGTGCTGTACTGATATGTATTGTTCTGATATGTACTGTACTGATGTGTACTGTACTGATATGTATTGTACTGATATGTATTGTACTGATATGTGCTGTACTGATATGTACTGATATGTATTGTACTGATATGTACTGTACTGATATGTACTGTACTGATATGTGTTGTACTGAAATGTATTGTACTGATATGTACTGTAATGATCTGCTGTACTGAAATGTGCTGTACTGAAATGTGCTGTACTGAAATGTGCTGTACTGAAATGTACTGTACTGGTATGTACTGTACTGATGTGTGTTGTACTGATATGTGCTGTACTGATATGTACTGAACTGATATGTGTTGTACTGATATGTGCTGTACTGATAGGTACTGTACTGATATGTACTGTACTGATATGTGCTGTACTGATATGTGCTGTACTGATATGTACTGTACTGATATGTACTGTACTGATATGCACTGTAATGATCTGCTGTACTGAAATGTGCTGTACTGAAATGTGCTGTACTGAAATGTGCTGCACTGATATGTGCTGCACTGACATGTACTGTACTGATATGTACTGAACTGATATGTGTTGTACTGATATGTGCTGTACTGATAGGTACTGTACTGATATGTACTGTACTGATATGTGCTGTACTGATATGTGCTGTACTGATATGTACTGTACTGATATGTACTGTACTGATATGTACTGATATGTGTTGTACTTATATGTGCTGTACTGATATGTGCTGTACTGATATGTGCTGTACTGATATGTACTATACTGATATGTGCTGTACTGAAATGCACTGTACTGATATGTACTGTACTGATATGTACTGTACTGATATGTGCTGTACTGATATGTACTGTGCTGATATGTGTTGTACTTATATGTGCTGTACTGATATGTGCTGTACTGATATGTGCTGTACTGATATGTACTATACTGATACGTGCTGTACTGAAATGCACTGTACTGATATGCACTGTACTGATATGTACTGTACTGATATGTACTGTACTGAAATGTACTGTGCTGATATGTACTGTACTGATATGTGCTGTACTGATATGTGCTGTACTGATATGTACTGTACTGATATGTATGTGTAACTGATAGCCTACGATAGATGCTACTGAATGCAAATGTCATATATCTAAATGTAAATCATAAATGTTTGATTATTAATGTTCTGTATTATGTAAATCATAAATTATTGATTATTCATGTTCTGTATTATGTAAATCATAAATTATTGATTATTCATGTTCTGTATTATGTAAATCATAAATGTTTGATTATTAATGTTCTGTATTATGTAAATCATAAATGCAGGCCTCGAATATTAATGTTCTGTATTATGTAAATCATAAATGTAGGCCTCGGGTGGACCCCAGGAATAGTAGCTGCTGCTATCGCAACAGCTAATGGGGATCCTAATAAAATACCAAAAATACCAAATACACACACAAAAACATACACAATACACAACCAGGGATGCAGACAAGTCCTGACGCCCACCCACATGTTCCCCAGAGATAGTTTCACTGATCATGGATGAGTGCTAGATGTCATGAAGATGGATGGAAGGAAAAACGTGGTATGATGAGCACGTTCTTCATTTACTGTATATGTGTATAATGTGTGACAAGCAAACAATGAAGTTACAGTAAATTGAAGAGGACGTTTGTGTGTGTGTGTGTGTGTGTGTGTGTGTGTGTGTGTGTGTGTGTGTGTGTGTGTGTGTGTGTGTGTGTGTGTGTGAGCAAGTGTGTTTCCATCAGCGAGAACAGAATGTCTCTCTTTGTGATGTTGAAGTGTACTACACATGATAGCTGGGTGCTTTTTGTAGACAGGCATTTCTCCGGCCCCCACCCATGGGAGCCACGAGGACCCCACACACTGGTGGCCTGTTGTCCATCCACCTGTGTGACCTCAACCAGGATGACTCAGTCCCAGCTCAGAGCATGCCCAGCAGGGGGCATCCAGACTGGGATCCCACCTGGTGTCAGCCCCCCTCCTGGTCCAGCCACACTGTTAGCTCAACTGGTGCCTCCTGGACAGCTGCTACAACGAGCAGAGCCCGCTCCAATACTCAGGACTTAGAGTGGACATAGACCAACAAAATAAGTAAGCAAACATGCTAAAAAAGAGTGATTTCCCAGCCATCCTAAAAAAAAAGGTAATTGTTTAATTTACAATTGTGTGTATAGTGCAACAGATATCTCACAAGTGCATCTCCAGCAACTTCCTGAAAATGCTTTGTGAAGTTCCTCTTACGTGAAATAACTTCCCCCTAAGTAAAGTTTCCCCGATGGCACTGAGAGGAACTAATCCTTTTTTGTCTTCTCAGCCAGAGCAGTAGAGGTAGGGTTATAATAAGTCTTGGCCAGTATTCACTGCTCTATCATCACATTCCACTTTACTATGTTGAAGTGCCATGACAGCAGCATGGTGAGGTTCACTCAGGTCACGTGACTGGGGAGTGTGAACACTGTCTGGGTGTCACTGGGCCTCCACCAACACGCTGCTAATGAAAGACCACTTCATCATCTTTCTCTTACACATTTGCACGTGCGCACACACACACACACACACACACACACACACACATTTACACACACTCGCTCTATTCATTTCCAAATGTTTTTGCAAAGCTGAATGTCTTCTGCATATTCCATTTATTTATTTAGCTCAATATTAACCGTTCACACACACATCTCCAACAAACACTCAAACACAAGGAGATGATGGAGACGCACTGGTAGCTTCACAAAGACTGCAGCACCTGCATTGAGTTTAAATACCAACAGCTGTGGCCTACTGGAGCAAGAGCTGAGGCTCTTTTGTTCCCACTGTTTGCTGACAGACAGACAGACAGACAGACAGACAGACAGACAGACAGACAGACAGACACACACACACACACACACACACACACACACACACACACACACACACACACACACACACACACACACACACATACACACATACACACACAGAGAGCCTCATGCACACTTCCCCCTGCCTGGTCCTATATTTCTCCACACGCCAGACAAGCCATACGTGTTTAGTCTGTCTGCCAGTTTGTTAGCCCACTGTCTTCTCTTTTTGTTGCCCACTGTCTTCTCTTTTTTTTTGCCCACTGTCTTCTCTTTTTGTTTCCCTGTCTTCTCTTTTTGTTGCCCTGTCTTCTCTTTTTGTTGCCCTGTCTTCTCTTTTTGTTGCCCTGTCTTCTCTTTTTGTTGCCCTGTCTTCTCTTTTTGTTGCCCTGTCTTCTCTTTTTGTTGCCCTGTCTTCTCTTTATTGTTTGATGTTGATTGCTGACTGTAGCACTTGACAATTGCAGCTGGAAGGAGAGGGTCAAGGAAAACAGATGGGATCAGGTGACCGAATGTGAGAAAGGACTGGTTTGAGTGATGGCAGTCTGTCTGCCAGTTTGTTTGCCCACTGTCTTCTCTTTTTGTTGCCCACTGTCTTCTCTTTTTTGTTGCGCACTGTCTTCTCTTTTTGTTGCCCACTGTCTTCTCTTTTTGTTGCCCTGTCTTCTCTTTTTGTTGCCCTGTCTTCTCTTTATTGTTTGATGTTGATTGCTGACTGTAGCACTTGACAATTGCAGCTGGAAGGAGAGGGTCAAGGAAAACAGATGGGATCAGGTGACCGAATGTGAGAAAGGACTGGTTTGAGTGATGGGAATTCAACTTAGCACAACACAAACAATGAGTCTGAGTATACAGTACGAGGCTGTTTCCACTGGAGCTTGTCCACAAAGGACACCTTGTGATAATCGACACAATGAGGTGGGAAACCCTGTGATTCACTTGGTTTGGTCTCAATAACACTGTGTGTTCATCCTCAATGTTAATGGAGTTTTTTTACAATCACTTTGGCACTAATTTCATAACTTTGTGGTCATTCTTCAAAACTCTAGACACAGAACTCAAAACGGTCATCACTTGTAACACAGGCTGACCAATGTTCAAAGTGTTCCATTGTGCATTCATATCTTTAAAGAAACCTTGCACTTGCAGAATCATTGGTTCAAATAACTTATTTATCATGAAATACCATAGGAACATTCATTTAGATCACCCACACACAAGATACTGATAGTTTCACTGTGTAGTTGTTCGTACGATCATTAAATATTGTAGTACAAAATATGTGATACATGTTTCATTATGGTACTACTCATAAATACATCACTGTAGAAGGACTAGTAGAGAGAATACTACAGATACAGTGGAATCATTGAACAAAATCTGAAATGTATTAATGAAATACAATAAAATCACAACATAGGTTTCTTTGAGTCAAGCAAAAATAATTAGCTACAAAAAAAGAAAAACCTACAGTAAAATGTGAACTGCAGTGTTCCTCACCTGGCTTACTGTAAAAAGCTAAACAAAGGATTGATTACTGTACTTCTATATTTCCATCAACTCTGTCTTGTGGATTTGGCCACAGGTTCTCATCCACATCACAATGGATGTTTTCACAAACATCTTGGGAAGAATCTTCAGGCATGGCGAATCCAGGCCTGACACTGGTCTGCCGTGATGTCATTGCCTGTGTCATTCATGGCCTGGAGAAGGGTGGCTTGTTCGTGAGGGCGCCTATCATATACCTTCCACCTCCATGTGGAGAAAATTTCAGGTTAAGGAAAGGAGAGCATGGGGTTAAATACAGGGTGGTAAATTGTGGATGGGCCTGAAACCATGCTTGCACCATTTGAGCATGGTGGAACCTGACATTATCCCACACAATGACATAGGTCATGTCATCAGCTCTACAGACCTGATTTAGCTCATCAAGGAAGGTTACAAGGAGAGCTGCATTTTCTGATCCAATACGAGGTCTGCATCCCACCACACCATCTTCCGAAATACACATGGTGATGTTGGCCCCACGTTGTCCAGGTACTTGGATGGTTGCCCGCTGGCCAACGAAATTCCGACCTCTCCTCCTTGTCTTGGCCAGGTTGAATCCTGCCTCATCCAAAAATAGGAATTTGTGATGTTTTTCGTCAGCATCCAGCTCCATCACCCTCTAAAAATACATTTTGGAAAGAGAATTACTGATTACAATTATGCAGAACAGGCATCTTGAAACTGAACATACCTGAACATGGTCCGTCCTCAGTTGCCTCACTCTGCCTGCATTTCTTTCAAAAGGCACAGGGTACAGCTGTTTTAGAGACACCTGGTGCCTTTTCAGCATGTGTGCAATAGTCGGCAAACTTATGGCTTCCACATTGTTGAACATGTCGTCATTGTCCAAGATGTGCAACCGAATTTCTGTATGGTGAATATCATTTCCGGCCCGAGCCAAATTGACCACAGCCCGCTCTTATTGGTCAGTCAGAATTTTTTTGTCTCGATTCTGCAGTTCTCGATTCTGCAGGGAAAATGACAGTAAGAACACACCTACTCTGTGGTACACATCGGCATGCAGTATACAGTCATTAGACAGTTGAGAGTAGCCTAATGTTTAGTGCATGCTGAAGACTTACCGGAACTCATTGCGGAAAGTTCTGATGATTGAGGCCACGGTTGATCTTCTGAGGTTTGGTTGAATCATTGTAGCTGCCTCAGTCATTGTCGTGCCATGATTTAAGACATGGTCTAAAACTATTGCTCGGATTTCATTGGACACTCTTTGCTGTTGCTGCCGTTGTCTTGGTCCGTGGCCTTGTCCTCTACCACGTTCCCCCCCACCTCTCAAACGAGGCCGACGACCACCTCTCAGAAGGGGTGCTTGTCCCCTGCCATTCCTTTGACCACCCCGTCTTCCTCGTCTTCCTCGTCTTCCTCGTCTTCCTCCTCCCACTGCTTGGCCTCTATTGTGACCTGGATCACCATGTTATTGCTATGTTGTTGTACTTGGATACGACTCTATATACGTACCATAATGTGAAATCAATCATCACTAATGAGTTGACAGTGTTGGAAAAGCAATTTCAAGGGCCTGCATACATACACTCATCGGCCACTGTATTAGGTACACCTACGTGTTAACCCAAATAGCCTGCTCCTTCGAAACAGCAAAACGTGTGGCTGCCGCAACTCAATATATAGAGTATATAGAGTAGAGAGCTTTAGATGTTGTTTGACCAAACATTAGAACGGGTAAGATGCGTAATCTAAACAACTTTGACCGTGGTATGATTGTTGATGCCACACATGGTGATTACAGCATCTCATAAACAGCTGCCCTCCTGTGATTTTTACACACTACAGTCTCTAGAGTTGACAGAGAATGGTGCGATAAACAAAACACATTCAGTGAGCGGCAGTTCTGTGGGAAAAACACCTTGTTAAATGAGAGAGTTCAGAGGAGAATGTCCAGAACCATTCAAGCTAACAGAAAGGCCACAAATACTCAAATAACAGTTGGTCAAAACAGTGGTGTGCAGAAGGGCATCTCTTAATGTACAACACCGTGAATAATTCAGGCTGTTGTGGAAGCAAAAGGGGGTCCTACCCAGTACTAGATAGGTGTACCTAATAAAGTGGCTGGTGAGTGTACAGTAATGTCAAATCTGAAAACATGGTCTGGAAAAGTGGTACATGGGACCATAGAAACAGTGTCTGATAAAGAATGATGATGAAATATTACATCCATAGATAATGTAGTCCAATTGGTTCATGTCCCACGGTAATTGGTGTCAATGGATCTCATGATCCTGAAACTTTCATGATCTAAACATGGAATATTGTTTGTCAGTTTCCATAAAAC